>NC_088336.1:9120000-9307500 GCF_036884655.1 Musa acuminata AAA Group | reverse complement strand
AGGGGATCGGCCTCTTTGGAACTCTATAGGGGTTCCTCCCTTCAAGTTGCTGCTCAAAGGCTACAGAAAAGATTCATCTATTACTTATGAAAAGAGGAGGAATACATGACTATTTATAGGGCTTCTAAACCCAAACTCCTAATAGGACTCTTACTTAAGACTCCTACTTCTAAACAACTCATAATAGGACTCCTACTCAAGACTCCTACTTCTAACCAACTCCTAATAGGACTCCTATTCCTTTACAACTGCCTATTCTTCTCTAAGAAATAACCTCTTAACCCTAGCCGGCCTCTTCACCTCTTTAATAGGGGTCGACTTAGGTAGGTTTTACATCAATGTCCCTCTCAATTAGGACTCTCTTAGCTAGAGTCCTAACAGACCCGCCCTCTTCAAATCAGCCTTGTCCTCGAGGCTGACGATTCATGAATTTTGGGAATTTGATCTTCAAGTCATCATAGTTCTCCCAAGTGGCATCTTCTGTTAGTAGGTTTGCCCACTGTATTAGCAATTCAGTAGTGGATCGTCGTCGTTGAGTCACGATCTGTCGATCAATAATAGCACTTGGCTGAGTCTGAAGTTCTCCTTGGGTAGTCATATTTGGTGGGTGGCTTTGGGTTGTCTCCAAGCACCTTTTTACAACTTCCGTCTGGCCGTCAGTTTGTGGGTGATATGCCGTACTCCTTTTCCATTTAGTACCCTGCATATGGAATAACTTTGTTTAAAATCTGCTCGTGAAGATGCAAGTAGAATTTATCATAAGCACAATGCGTCCCTTATAGTGTAATTCTTTTGAGTCCCAATTGTAATCAGCCATGGGGCTTGGTGCTTCCTCTAATTTTTTTATAATCTTACTAGTATCTGAATCTTTCTGCCATTCCATCTTAATATCCTTAAGGAAGTCGCTGGTCGGAAGTGAAACGGTCGAAACTTCAACTTGCTCGGGTAGCTGCGAAAGCGCATCTACAAGAATATTCTCTTTCCCCTTTTTGTAAGTTATTTCATAATCAAATCCAAGAAGTTTTGTTACCCATTTTTGCTGCTTAGGGGATGGTATCTTTCGCTCCAAAAAGTACTTGAGGCTTTTATGGTTGGTTTTAATTTGAAATCGTCGACCAATCAAGTAGGGTCTCCACCTCATTGGTGCGCGCACAATGGCGAGCATCTCCTTATCATATGTTGACTTATTTTGATGGGAGGGAGATAATGCCTTGCTAGTGTATGCGAACGGTCGACCATCTTGCGTGAGAATGGCTCCAATTCCGACTCCAGATGCATCGGCCTCAATAATGAAGGGTTGGTTAAAATTAGGTAGTGTTAGCACCGGCGTCGTCGTCATGGCTGCCTTAAGTTTGTCGAAGGCAGCGGAGGCTCTGTCCGACCATTGGAAGACATCTTTTTTCAGTAAGGAAGTAAGTGGTGCACTGATCTCGCTATAGTTTTTCACGAACTTGCAGTAGTAGCCTGTTAAACCCAGAAAGCCATGTAGCAATTTTACGTTCCTCGGGGTAGGCCAATTTTGCATTGCTTCAATTTTGAAGGGGTCCACTATCACACCTTCCTCTGATATGATATGCCCAAGATATTCCACCTTCTGTTGAAGAAAGCAAAAATTCGTAATGGTTGTTGTGTGTTCAAAAGGTGATTTTCGGTATGTCTTCTTCACGCACTCATATTTGATGATACCCGGATCAAAGGTCCAACTTTGTAAAGATTTGTGCTCCCTTTCATCTAGCAATTCATCTGCTATTGGAATAAGGTATTTGTCCTTGATGGTTATGCCATTGAGAGCTCAATAATCAATGCATATTCGCCATGTTCCATCCTTCTTACGTACAAGTAGCACCGGTGAAGAGTAGAGGTAACAACTTGGCCGAATAACTCCTGTTTCGAGTATCCCTTTTACAATCCTTTCTATTTTATCCTTCTGGAGATGTAGATACTGATATGGCTGAGTATTTGCTGGAGGTTTGCCTGAAAGAATCGTTATATAATGATCATGCAGACGGGTAAGAGATAGGTTGTGCGGTTCGTCAAAAATATCTGAAAATTCAGCAAGCAAAGGAAGTAGGTTTGGATCTTCAAATTCTATTGGCTCTCCCTTAGTTTGCTGCTCAAGTTGTACCAAAAGGCCGCTGCATTCTTTATACAAAACCTTCTTCATTTGTTGTGTGCAAATCGTCGTTATGTCGCCCCTATGTTTCCCGTTCAGTATCACCTGTTTCTCCTTACTGTAAAATTTCATAATTAGTTGCATAAAATTCCAAGAAATATCACCTAATGTCGTCAACCATTTAATTATGAGCATGGCCTTATGATCATCAAGAGGGAGAAGGAAGAAATATGCAATTATCTCTTGGTCCTGCAGCAATAGTTTCTCCTGCGGGCGCCTACGATCACAATTCAAAATCCGTCCGTCGATGACCTTAACGTCAAACCTGCTGCAATTCTCAATTAGGTAAGGCCATTTGGATAATAACCTTTCTATTTAGAAAGTTATTAGAACTGCCCGTGTCGATGAGAATAGTGATCGGTTGTTGTTTGAGAAGGCCTCCAACTTTCATCGTTTGCGGGTTTGAGTAGCCAGCTAGTGCATGTACCGTAACTTCAGTCGGTTGTGGCTCTTCTTCTGCATCTTCTGCTTTATGTTCAAGGCTCTCTTCTGGATGTTCAGTGACCTCTTCTTCTATTGGTTCAATCATAAGAAGTCTCCCTTTACTACAACGATGCTCACGGCTCCACGGCTCGTCACAATGCCAACATAACCCCTTCGCATATCGCTCCCGAAGCTCTTCTCTTGTTAACCTCTTTGGTGTAGGGACTTGGTCGACAGTAGGGGGGGCTGAGGGCTTCAATATTACTGGTTGAGGAGTGACCCTAGTCCTCCAAGCTTCATGGTTCAATTGCTCCTCTTGATATCGTGCGAAAGAGATGGCTGCCATAAGCGTATACGGTTGTCGCGCTTTAACTTCTCCTCGGATCTCCGGCTTCAAGCCCTCAATGAAGGTCCTCAATAGCTATTTTTGAGACCAATCACGAGTTTGATTAGATAACCTTTCAAACCTAGTTTGGTACTCCTGAATGGTGGAGGTTTGTCGGATCTTTGCTAGTTGTCCGTCAATATTCTCGTAATCGGTTGGTCTGAAGCGGATTAACAGTCCTTCTTTGAATTGTCACCATGAAAGAACTCCATAAGTATGTTCAAACCTATCAAACCACTGTATAGCATCCCCTTCAAGATTTATAGCTGCAATTTTCACCATAGATGCAACCGCGGTTTTGTGGTACTGAAAATATCGGTCCGAGCGCGAGATCCAACCAATCGGGTCTCCTTCTTCCCATCTAGGGAAGTCCACTCTTATGCATGGATAGTTGGGGTCAGTCATAGAGCTTCCCCTCTCTTGGAAGTCATATCTTTGGGCTTGGTGCTGTTGAATCTCGTATTTTGATGATGAAACCACTTGATATATGTTTATGATTTAATCTGCGTTTTGAGTGACGCAGGATGCTTCGATCAGGATGAGACAATTAAAGCAAGAAAATCATGTTGTGCCGAAGGAACATGTCAGAAGATTGGACGTCGGGCCGGTGGATCGGTCGACGTATCGATAGAAGGCTTCGGGCCGTGGACTCGGGCATCGGGCCAAAAAGAGCGGGTATTGTGCCAAGGATATCAGAGTTGCGGAGTCAACTGGCCGATTGGGCAATAGGCTGCAGGAGAGGACGATGCGCCAAAGAATCAGACGAAGCGTCTAGGGACCAATGACATGCCGGACAACTTGGTTAATTGCTTAGGATTAATTATCTCGATCGAAGTTTTGTTTTAAGTGTACAGGATTAACTACGATGGAAGAAAGACATGTAGCAGGAGTTGCGCCGGAGTCAAGACAATGATCACATTGGGAGTTCGAGAGTTCGACGGAAGTTCGGACAGTCGTCGGAGGTTCTACGGGAACAAATCCGAGAAGTCCATGAGCTTGCCAAAGAAGCTCGTCGGAACTCGCCAAGTGAATCGTCGCAAGTCCAGGAGTTTGTCGGAAGTCCGCAGGAGCATCACCGAGGGTTCATCGAATGATCGACGGAAGTTCGCAGGAAGAAGCGATTGACGCGTCGGAGCAAGTTGCAGTAAATGTCTTAGGGAATATCGTAGTTAGCACAATGATTAAGTTGGAAATGGGAGGTGATCCCATTAACTTAATCTTGGGACAATTGGGCCTCTAAAAAACCCAAATTGGGCCGAATGGATCAACCCATTCGAACCCTGATTTCTGCTAGGCGGTTGAACCGCCCAAGGCAGGAGGTTGCACTGCTTGGGCTCAGTCTCCGAGCGAGACTGGGAGGTTCAACCGCCCCAGCCAGGAGGTGCAACCGCCTGAGCTCGGTCTTCGAGCTCTGGCAGGAGGTGCAACCGCCCCTGACACGAGGTGGCACCGCCCATAGGCTTAGTCTTCGAGCTCTGCCAGGCGGTGCAACCGCTCCAGTCAGGAGGTGCAACCGCCTAATCCTGGAATTACGGGAATTGACAGTTTTGAGCTCCAAATTTGAACTGGGTTGGGGCCTATAAATACCCCACCCATTCAGCATTGAAAGAGAAAGAACATACACCGAAATCTTGATCTTGTTTTGTGATTTTTAGAGCTCAAAATTATTGTAAAGGCCAAAAGTTCTTCTCCCTCTTTTCTTCCAAGTTCTGAGTTGTAAAGAGAGGAGAGAAAATTCTGTAAGGGTTATCTCCTAAGCCCGTCAAAAGGAGTGAAACTGTAAAAGGGTGGTTGGCCTTCGCCTATTGAAGGAAGGCCTCTAGTTGACGTCGGTGACCTCGTCGGTGGAGGAAGCCAAAAGTGGAGTAGGTCAAAAGTGGAGTAGGTCAAGATTGACCAAACCACTCTAAATCTCGGTTTGCATTTACTTTGAGCTTCTTATCTTTACTGCAAACCTCCTTAATAGCTTACTGCCTTCTGTGCTTTTACGAACGTGTTTCAAAGTTCAGTGATTTCCGAATCGACGTTTAGACGCAAATCGCTTTTATCGTACGAACGTCGTATTTCAGTTTGCGCTTATATTCTGATTTCCATCATAATTGCAAACTACCTTTATAGATTTACTTTAACGTCATCTTGCTTGATCTTAAGTTAAAATAATCTTAGAATCGGCTTTCACACCGAAATCGCTTTTATCGTACGAATGCAGTTTTTATTAATCATAGAAAGATTTCCACTGCACTAATTCACCCCCCCCCCCCCGCCCCTCTTAGTGCTCTTGATCCTAACAATTTGTATCAGAGCCCGGTATTTCTCATTGCGGATTTACACCCGAGAGAAATGACTCTTCATGGCTTTCAAGAGGGCTTATCGGTTGTTCGTCCACCGTTGTTTAACGGATTGGACTACACTTATTGGAAAACTAGAATGAGAGTTTTCTTGATTTCTATGAATTTGGATTTATGGAATATCATTGAAAACGGTTTTCAACTTCCCTCTAAACCGATGAACGAATGGTCGGATTTGGAGAAGAAGTATTTTTCTTTAAACGCAAAGGCTATGAATGTCTTATTTTGCGCTTTGGACAAAAATGAGTTCAATCGGATTTCTACGTGCGTAACGGCTTTTGACATTTGGCGAACACTTGAAATCACGCACGAGGGAACTAGTAGAGTCAAAGACTTGAAAGTTTACATTTTATTGCATGATTTTGAGCTTTTTCGAATGCAACCAAGCGAGACTATAGGCGACATGTACACCCGTTTCACGGATGTCGTCAATAGTTTAAGAGCTCTTAGAAAATGTTTTTTGGATTTTGAACTCATAAACAAGATTTTGCATTCTCTTTCTAAGAAGTGGGATTCAAAAGTAACTGCAATACAAGAAGCTAAAAACCTAAACAACCTACCACTTGAAGAACTAATTGGTTCATTGATGACATATGAAATGGTGCACAATGCACATGATGAACAAAACCACCTTCCAAAGAATAGGAAGGATTTGGAACTCTGAACAAATGAATACCACTTGAGCGATGACTCAAGTGATGAGGACAATGATGAACTTGAACTTCGAACACTAAATCTTAATAAGTTTATTAAACAAAAATCTAAAATAAATAATAAAATTGAACGAAGGAAGAGACCAAAGAAGAAGAACACAAAGTGGGATGAATCGAGCTCCTCCGAAGACGAGGAGAAAATCAAGAAAGGCAAGGTGACAAACTACGCCTTAATCGCTTTCAATGATGAGGTAATCGAAATCCCCCTAATTTATTTTGAAATTACTTGATGCTTTCATGATGTATTTCCTTTTTAGTTTAGAATTAATGTTTTAAAAAATATTATGATCATGCTAGTAATTTTGAAAATGATAATATTGCATATTTTATGATAAACAAACAAAATAATTTTGATTGAAAATATGAAATCATGCTTAAGAAGTAATAATGTGTATCATGTTGATGTCCATTGTTATTTCTCGATTTTGAGTATATTAAATCATGTTTAATTTGAAGTTATGATTAATGAGTATATATTTTTGAAATTATGTATGATGATTCTTGATAATTATGGATTATTGATTTTCATGATAATAACAGTGGCTTTAAAAACTGATGCATGTTTGACATAAATGAAATAGGCATGGTTATATGAAATAGTGTAAGTGTCATGCTTGACGATTGTATACTCAATGATGCATAATGATGTAATAAAAACACTAAATGTTTGGATACCATGATTTATGATTTTAAAGTTATACATGATGATTTTTGTGACTCATTGGTCTTGATGGTTTTATGATGAAATTCATTTTACGATCCTAAACGTTGATGCATGTTTTCATTTGACATAAATGAAAAGGCATGCTTACATGAAATCGATCACTTAAGATGAAACACTTAAAAAAGGGAAAAAAAATATATTATCAATGAAATCATGAATCTATTTATGTTATAAATTTTGTGAGCCATAAAAATGATTTTGATGATTTAAATTTGAAATGAGTTTTATCAAAATCATGATCATGATTTGTCAAATTGAATGAATTGAAAATGAATGATGATTTTTCTCTTGAATGATTGTGACCTGTATTCCTTGTATTCATGATATGATTTTTATGCAATTCTTTGTATTTCATGAAAGGTTTATCTCATCACCCAACTATTTTCTTCTTGATATTCCTTATGTGATGATATGAATACATGAAATATTCATTAATTTATTTTGATGTATACAAATGAAAAGTTATGATCATGCATGGTAGGATATAATTTGACAAAATTGATACCATCATGATATGAAGCATTTATGATTTGCAATGATGCATGCAATACTTGAGCTTTTTAATTATGATGTGATGTATTGCATATAATGTAAATCATGATTTAAAATGCTATGAGTTGTTACTAAAATGATGTATTATAAATGTTGATTTAATGTCATGAATATTCTAAATGATGAATGTTTGGTATCATGATCAAAATGTTGATAAATAGTTAAAAATTTAAGTATCATGTATAATATGCTCATAATATTGATTGATTTATTCAGTATCATGCATAATGGTACTTTAAAGTTTAAAAATCTGCAAGCTGTAGATGAAGTAGATAAATATAGGAATAAAGCCATAAAAGGTAAGGATATTGTGCGGGAGGAAAATATAAAACCGAAGGATAAGAAAAAGGATGGTACAGTCCATCCAAAGTTGTAGGATGAATACCTTACCACCTTTTCATTTGTTTATTACTGATGAAGATAACATGCTGGAATGTTCGTGGACTTAATAAGCCGGAGAAATGTCGGGAGCTCAACAGAATAATCAAGTCTGCCACATGTGATATTGTTATTCTAGTGGAAACGAAAATTAAACAATCACACGTTCAAGCTCAAAAGAATTTAATATGGCCGGACGCAGAACTGTTTACTAATGACTCAAATGAAACTTTTGGTAGAATATGGGTCTTATGGCATCCTAACTCTATTAATGCTTGGTTTATTTCTGCTACTGATCAATTCATTCATCTTAAGGTAGAGGACAAAAAGAATGGCTGTCAATTCAATTTCACTGGTATATATGCTTCAAACAGTATGCAAGAAAGAAATACTCTTTGGTCTGACCTGACTAATATTGTAAATGACTGTCTTAATGTACCTTGGATTGTTCTTGGAGGCTTTAATACTGTTCGATACACAAATGAAAAAGAGGGGGGTAGACAACTTTCAGAAAGCCAGCTTCAAAGTTTTAATGATTACATTGATACTGCAGCATTGTTTGATATGAAATCTATGGGTAATTGGCTCTCCTGGAGTAATCAAGGTGCTGCTAACAGAAAAATAATGGCTCGACTTGATAGGTGTTTGATTTATCATGGATGGTTAACAGTTTACCCAGATTCACTTCTTGAGTATGGTGCTCCTTTGTTTTCTGACCATTCTTTAATGTATATACACGCAGACAAAGCGACACCAAGAGGCAAGAAACCGTTTAGATTCTTTAACATGTGGAGTACTCATCCTCAATTTCTTGATGTTATCAGATCTGCTTGGAATGTTAATGTGCATGGATCCCCCCCTTACATCTTATGTCAAAAGCTCAAAGCCTGTAAAGCAGCACTAAAGGAGTGGAATACAAATACCTTTGGCAATATTACCACTAGAGTTCAATTTTGCAGAAAGGAACTAATGTCATTGCAACATGAGCTATAACTTCAGCCAAATGATGAGAATATTATCTACAAAGAGACAGAAGCCAAAAATAACTTCATGCAAGCCTTAAAACAGGAGGAAAGTTTTGCAAAACAGAAGTCTCGACAGCATTGGCTTACACTAGGGGATTCCAATACTAAATTTTTCTATGCTTCAATTGCTACTCGAAGGGCTGTTAACCGTATCAGCAAATGCAGAGACAAAGATGATAATCTTATTGAGAATTTAGATGAGGTTAAAGCACACACAGAGCAATTTTTTTATTCCTTACTCAATCAAGCTGGGAAACCTAATAACATTCATGTGGAGCCGACTAGAAAACTTGATTCGGAAGCTATTTCAATCCTCAATGCCCCAATTACAGATGACGAAATTGTATATGTTGTCTTTAAGTCACCAAAGCACAAAAGCCCAGGTCCAGATGGATTTCTAATTGAATTTTACCAAACTGCTTGGTCTATTATTAGAAATGATGTGATCAAGGCTTGCCAAGATTTTTTCTCTGCAGGTCATATTCTTAGAGAGATGAATTACACTTTTATTTCTTTAATTCCGAAGAATGCAGAGGCTGATTCACTAGAGAACTATCGACCCATATCATTATGTAACTTTATTTACAAGATCATCTCCAAAGAATTGGCAAATAGAATGCAAAAGGTAATACACAAGATCATTAGCCCAAATCAAGCTGCTTTTATCAAAGGGAGAAGTATACATCATAACATTTTGCTTGCTAATGATTTGATCAAAGATTTGCATTCAAAAGCAAGAGGGACAAAAATCTGTTTTAAAGCTGATTTATGGAAAGCCTTTGATTCAGTTAATAGGAAATTTATCTATAAGATGCTCCTCGATATGAACTTCCCACAGCAATGGGTTAATTGGATTCAATCTTGCCTGGAAACTCCAAAGTTTTCGATACTCTTTAATGGCTCACCTATTAGTTTTTTTGGGAGCACGAATGGCATCCGACAAGGTGATCCACTCTCTCTGTATCTCTTTACTATTGTGATGGACGGACTTAGCTGTATGTTGGAACACGCAGTCTTAAATGGCAGCATTAAGGTACCCATTGCTGGTTCTATTCATATATCACATATAACATTTGTAGATGATTTACTTATCTTTCTCCAAAATGAACCAACTTCAGTAAAGAACCTAGCTACTATTATGAATGACTTTGGTATGGTTTCTAGACTTCAGTTAAATCATGCGAAAAGTAAAGTATATATGAGCCCTTACGTTGATGATAAGGTCTTTATTGCACAAACTTTGGGGGTTAGTGAGGGAAGCTTGCCAGTTCCTTATTTGGGTCTCCCGCTCATATCCATAGGCATTCACAAAACCCACTGTCAGCCTATCTTGCAAAACATAAAGAATAGAATTTCTTCTTGAAAAAATAGGTTTCTATCAAAAGCAGGACGACTCGAACTCATCCGTTCGGTATTGCACTCCTACTCTATATATTGGTGTAATGCATTTCTTCTGCCTGCTGGACTTCTCCAAGATATTGAACGGTTATTAATGAACTTCTTCTGGAATGACACAAATGATAAGGCAATACATATGGTAAATTGGGATAGCATTTGCAAACCGAAAGATGAAGGGGGGCTAAACTTGAGAAATACTAGAGATTGGAATCAAACATGTCTGGTACAGCAATTGTGGGATCTTTTGTAAAACAAATGTTCCTTATGGTCACATTGGGTTTCTGCTAGGTATCTTTCAAAGGAATCAATCTGGAAAATTTCAACAAGAACATACCACTCTGCAGCTTGGAAAGAAATTTTAAAGGCAAGGAATTCGCTAATCAAACACATTTCTTATGCAATCTCTTCTGAAACTAGTACTAATATGTGGTACGATCCTTGGGTGAATGAGAAGAGTATATTTCAATTATATGACGACAGAATACGAAAAGATCTTGGGGCTCCCAAAGATTGGAAGGTTTCCGAGTTCATTGCTAACGGTACCTGGTGTCTCCCTAATCCTATTTCTCCCGAAATGTTATCACTTTGGCCGACTATTATAGCTATTCTAATCAGGAACAACTCTTCAGATATACTTATTTGGCCTCATGACAATGGCAAATTTAGTGCCACATCCGCATGGAATCAAATTAGGCAAAGAAATAACAAGTGGGTCCCAAGCAGTTGGACATGGGATCGACCGGGATCACAAAGACATTCCTTATGTACATGGCAGGCCCTTCTCAATAAACTACCTACAATAGACAATATGAAAAGAAGAAGTATCTATCATGTAACCGATGCGCCCTTTGTATGCAACAAGAAGAAACTGTTGACCACCTCTATTTTGTTTGTGATTATACAAAATGGATATGGAAGGAGATTCTCTAGCGATTTGAACTCAATAGACTGCCGCAACCAAACTTGCACCAAGAACTAAGCGACCTCATGCAATGTTTCTCAAGAAAAGGGCCTCTCACACAACTGGCAAAGGTTACTTTCAGATGCGCTATTTGGTGGATGTGGAAGGAGAGATGTAACAGAATCTTTGAATGTCAACACACAAACAATGCTCAGCTCTTGAAATAGATTATTAGAGACTCAAGATCCTGTATGGAGCAAGATCTCAAAACGGAGCACTTTACCCAAAGAGAAAAAGATATTTTTATCAAATTTAATTTTGCTATTAGCTAAAGATCTTGGGAATGATGCCAAATTATGTACCCACAGGTAGTTTTGATATATCTGGATAAACATTTTTTATGTTGACTATAATTAGGAGTTATAGTCTACAGCATGTGTAGTCATAACTATCACATTCGCACTCTATGAGTTACTTGGCTTTGTCTATGACTTGTATAGATAAAGCTATTTGTAGAAACTTTACACATAATCAATTTACTTTTACTTACAAAAAAAAAAAATGAAATATAAGGTTTTTGAAATTGTGCATGTTCGAATTTGAAAATATAATGATGCACAAATAAGATTGAAACTTACCTTTGTCATAATTTAGAAATTAACGTAAAGGGTCTTCCCTTCTTTTTGACAATGACAAAGGGGGAGCAAAACATGCTTAAAAGCTAATTTGCTAGCTCATATAATTCAAAAAAAAGGAAAAAGAAAATAATTACACTTCTCAAAAGAAAAGGAATTGCTTTCTTGAACATCTCAAAATTACTAGCTTGCGTGTCTTAAAATTGTAAACTTGCCATCGTACTACCATGATGATGAGCATGCCTTACCTTCATGATTGTAATTAAATATCTATAGCAAAACCTTGTCCGAATGCAAGAAAGAGTCAAATTTTATTTTCGGATTTTCTTGATCCTAACAATCAGATTTTCTCGATACATTACCCTTCCGAACTTAACAAGCATATGTCATATCAAGTTTAGTTCATATCATTGATTTTTGACATATGTAATCAACTAGCAAATACATCTCTCATACACATATCATGTGAAAAATATTTTTTTTGAGAAATGGATTTGATGAATATGGATGAAAGTGTTTTTACTTGCAAGGATTTGTTTCACATACATATCTTGATCCTTGTAAAAATGAAGCATGATTTAATCTCACATCGATTTTAACTTCACTCAAAGTAAACTCACAAATAGCATGTATCACAAATAGTCTTCCTCCTTAATGCAAAAAGATAATAACAGATAAAGAGGAAGAAGTTTTCAAAGCTATCTCTATGTCATGTTTTCCTTGAGATGTTTGTATAATTGATATCCTATCACTCACTGTTGGAAAATGATATGAACCTAGTTATGACATGAATAATTACAAGCACTTATGCTTAAAATTTGCTTATATCGTTCTCCTTTTTGTTGATGACAAAGGGGGAGAAATATATGAATTGATGCTATGAACACTGATGCTATGATTATGCCATGCTTGCATCATCAAGAGATATATGAATTAATATGATTGCCATATTTGCAATGCTTGCATCATCAAGAGATATATGAATTGATGCTATGATTGCCTAATTTGCATTATGCCATGTTTGTATCATGCGTTAAGATATCAAGAACTTGTATCGTAATTTTAAGCGTTGATATCTTACCATGTGATGAAATGCTACAATTGATAAACACTTGAAATGTTTGTGTTACGATATCAAAAGCTTACATCGCAATTTTACATGTTGATATTTGATAATAGCAAACTTGCATGATGATAAAACTTGATATTATGTTTTTCATGCAATGAGTTGAACCAATATCACAAACACTTGATTGTGGTACTTCTCCTTTTTGTTGATGACAAAGGGGGAGAAGTATGTTGATGACATGACATGTTATGCATAAGTTTATGCATAAGTTCATGATGACTTGTTGCAAGTATTCATGATGAATATTGCAATGACTTGAATTCAGTTTGAATTCAAGATTCTATCAATATGGCATATTGATAGGGGGAGTTAAGGTTAACTCCGTCATCAAGTAGTTGTCATCATCAAAAAGGGGGAGATTGTTGAATCTCGTATTTTGATGATGAAACCACTTGATATATGTTTATGATTTAATCTATGTTTTGAGTGACGCAGGATGCTTCGATCAGGATGAGAAATTAAAGCAGGAAAATCATGTTGTGCCGAAGGAACATGTCAGAAGATTGGACGTCGGGCCGGTGGATCGGTCGACGTATCGACAGAAGGCTTCGGGCCATGGACTCGGGCATCGGGCCAAAAAGAGCGGGTATTGTGCCAAGGATATCAGAGTTGCAGAGTCAACTGGCCGATTGGGCAATAGGCTGTAGGAGAGGACGATGCGTCGAAGAATCGGATGAAGCGTCGAAGAATCGGACGAAGCATCGAGGGACCAATGACATGCCGGACAACTTGGTTAATTACTTAGGATTAATTGTCTCGATCGAAGTTTTATTTTAAGTGTGCAGGATTAACTACCATGGAAGAAAGACATGCAGCAGGAGTTGCGCCGGAGTCAAGACAATGATCACGTTGGGAGTTCGAGAGTTCGACGGAAGTTCGGACAGTCCATGAGCTTGCCAAAGAAGCTTGTTGAAACTCGGCAAGTGAATCATCGCAAGTTCAGGAGTTTGCCAGAAGTCCGCAGGAGCATCACCGAGGGTTCATCGGATGATCGACGGAAGTTCGCCGGAAGCTCGCCGGAAGAAGCGATTGACGCGTTGGAGCAAGTTGTAGTAAATGTCTTAGGGAATATCGTAGTTAGCACAATGATTAAGTTGGAAATGGGAGGTGATCCCATTAACTTAATCTTGGGGCAATTGGGCCCCTGAAAAACCCAAATTGGGCCGAATGGATCAACCCATTCGGACCCTGATTTCTGCCAAGCGGTTGAACCGCCCAAGGCAGGAGGTTGCACCGCCTGGGCTCAGTCTCTCAGCGAGACTGGGAGGTGCAACCGCCCTAGCCAAGAGGTGCAACCGCCTGAGCTCGGTCTTCGAGCTCTGGTAGGAGGTGCAACCGCCCCTGACAGGAGGTGGCACCGCCTAGAAGCTCAGTCTTCGAGCTCTGCTAAGCGGTGCAACCGCTCCAGTCAGGAGGTGCAACCGCCTGATCCCGGAATTATGGGAATTGACAGTTTTGAGCTCCAAATTTGAACTGGGTTGGGGCCTATAAATATCCCACCCATTCAGCACTGAAAGAGCAAGAACATACACCGAAATCTTGATCTTGTTCTGTGATTTTTAGAGCTTAAAATTGTTGTAAAGGCCAAAAGTTCTTCTCCCTCTTTTCTTCCAAGTTCTGAGTTGTAAAGAGAGGAGAGAAAATTCTGTAAGGGTTGTCTCCTAAGCCCGTCAAAAGGAGTGAAATTGTAAAAGGGTGGTTCGCCTTCGCCTATTGAAGGAAGGCCTCTAGTTGACGTCGGTGACCTCGTCGGTGGAGGAAGCCAAAAGTGGAGTAGGTCAAGATTGACCGAACCACTCTAAATCTCGGTTTGCATTTACTTTGAGCTAATTATCTTTACTGCAAACCTCCTCAATAGCTTACTGCCTTCTGTGCTTTTACGAACGTGTTTCAAAGTTCAGTGCTTTCCGAATCGGCGTTTAGACGCAAATCGCTTTTATCGTACGAACGTCGTATTTCAGTTTGCGCTTATATTCTGATTTCCATCATAACTGTAAACTACCTTCATAGATTTACTTTAACGTCATCTTGCTTGATCTTAAGTTAAAGTAATCTTAGAATCGGCTTTCACACCAAAATCGCTTTTATCGTACGAACGTAGTTTTTATTAATCGCAGAAAGATTTCCACTGCACTAATTCACCCCCCCCCCCCTTAGTGCTCTTGATCCTAACAGGTGTGATTGGGCAAAGCTCTCTCCTTGATGTGATTTCTTCGTGCTTAGTGGTCGGCCCAATCTGAGTTCGGTAAAGAGAGTCCGAATCTTATCCTCCATTCGCGCCTCGAAGGCTTCAAATTTAGCATTGATTACCTCCTCAGATGCCATAGTATATGCCGCCAAATCTGTGATGTTAAGATCTCTCTTTTGTTGTCGGGTTAAAGACATGTATTGGTTGAGAGAGGTGATGGTCGAAAGGGTTGGTAGATCGGTGGATATAGGCTACGGTTTAGGCTTGTTTTGTAGCTATTTTGGGTGCAGTTTGAGAGTGTGGTTTGGTGGAATTTTAGGGCTGTAGATGAAAGTTTTGGATCTGTGGTAGATGGTAGCAAAGGTTTGATAGAAATAAGTGGAAGTTGCAGCAAGTATGTGCTGTCTTGTAAGAGTAGAATTGTCGTCGAAGAAATAACGGTTTCTCGACGTAATTTCCACCAAAAACTTGAGAGAATTGAGGAGGGAATTGATAGAAAAATCACAGTTTATATGACAGCAAGGATATCTAATTTAATCAAGAAAATTTCGGCAGTATAACAGCAAGGAAATTGGTGCAAGTTGCGATTACAGAATTCTCGTCGAAAAATTTCAACGGATTACGATGAAAATTTGCAGCAACACAAAATCGTTTTTAGAGATGAATTCCTCAATAGATCAATAGTAGATGGAAGTCAAGATGATCTATGAACTGTATAAGAAATTTCATTCAAAAAAGATTACAAATAGATGGGTTAAGGCAACAATATGCGACTAAAATTTTCTACAGCACAGATTTTTAAGTATAGCAGATTGGATGTAAAAGATCAGTAGGTTATATTGAGAATTTTTTGATGAAACCAAAGGAAAATCTACTATTAGGAAGTGTCAAAGCTATCATAAAAATATTGTAGAGATTCGGATAGAAACAATATAGTATCAAGATCAAACAAACAGTGCTATGTGGCTGAAATTTGACAGTGTAGATTTTCAAGTATAGCAGATTAGACGTAAAATATAAATGGTTTATATTGAGAATTTTTTGACAAAACCAAAGGGAAATATGCTGTTAGGAAGTGACAAAGATGTCATAAAAATTTCATAGAGATTTGGATAGAAAAAACATAGTAGCAAGATAAAAAAGACGGTGCTATACGGTTGGAATTCTGCAATGTATCTTTCGTCGTAGAGATGAAAACTTTATGACGAAAAGTTTATGCAGCAGTATAGGAATAAATTTTTTGGGATTTTCAAATAAGGATAACTAAATTGCAGTAGTAGTAAGGTAGAAAACCAGAACCTATTGCAATTCATGGGGAGATCAAAGGATGATCCGTGGTGGTGGAGATGATGGCGGAATTTGGTGACGATCTTTTAAGCAATTGTGGGAATTGCTTTGGACGGTTGTGGAGGGTTGATGGATGGCTGTGGAAGGGCAGCGAGATGCCAAGAACACTGCTCTAATACCAGGTGGTAGAACCCTTGTAGATTCTAAACTTAGGGTTGATCTCTTTAGGGGATCAGCCTCCTTAGAACTCTATAGGGGTTCCTCCCTCCAAGTTGCTGCTCAAAGGCTACAGAAAAGATTCATCTATTGCTTATGAAAAGAGGTGGAATACATGACTATTTATAGGGCTTCTAAACCCTAACTCCTAATAGGACTCTTACTTAAGACTCCTACTTCTAAACAACTCCTAATAGGACTCCTACTCAAGACTCCTACTTCTAACCAACTCCTAATAGGACTCCTACTCAAGACTCCTATTCCTTTACAACTGCCTATTCTTCTCTAAGAAATAACCTCTTAACCCTAGCCGGCCTCTTCACCTCTTTAATAGGGGCCGACTTAGGTAGGTTTTACATGAATGTCCCTCTCAATTAGGACTCTCCTAGCTAGAGTCCTAACACACACCCTTCGATACGCTTTTAAAGTTAAACTCACTTTGTCGAAATGATTTTATTGAACAAGATTGTCAAAACTGATATTTTTTTCTACTGCACTAATTCACCCCCCTTCTTAGTACCGACTCGATCCTAATAGTTGGTATCAGAGTCACATCTTTCTAATTTGTTTTAACACCTAAGAGAAATGACTCTTTCGGCTTTCAAGAGGTATTTTCTATCATTCGTCCTCCCATATTTAATGGGATGGACTACAATTATTGGAAAACTTAGATGAGAGTTTTCTTGCTTTCCTTGAACCTTGATTTATGGAATATTGTTAAAAACGGATTTGAAATGTCTTCTCTTCCAATGAACAATTGGAATGAGTTGGAGAAGACTACTTTCTCTTTAACTGCCAAAGCTATGAATGCTTTGTTTTGCGCTTTAGATAAAAATGAGTTCAATGGAGTGTCTATTTGTGAAACAGCTTTTGATATTTGGCACATACTTGAAATCACACACGAAGGCATAATTAGGGTAAAAGATTCTAAGGTTAATCTTTTGTTGCATGATTTTGAGTTATTTCGTATGAAGCAAGTAAAACTATTGTTGACATGTACACCCGTTTTACGAATGTCATCAATAGTTTAAAAGATCTTGGCAAATATTTTTTGAATTTTAAACTTGTTAACAAAATATTAAGATCCCTTTTAAAAAGTTGGGATCCTAAAATTATGGCAATACAAGAATCAAAGGACTTAATGCAATCAAATCAAATATTTAATTTACGAATTAATTTTTTTTCCTTACTTGCCATTGTAATTTAGGAAATCTTAATCTATTTCCTTATTTGTTAATACAAATTAGGAAATAACTATAGCTATTAAGCATTCCAAATAGGGTGAGATCATATTTATTAGTATATTAAATAGAAATAATCTATATTAAATAAATATGAAAATAAAAATAAACTTCCTTTAATGGAGGCTCACCTCTTCCTATTTAAGGGTAGAGATTTCTCTCATTCGTTCCTCACATAGTCGAGCCCTACAATGGGAGGAACAAGAAGTTACACCCTGCTAATGAGAGGTAGGTTTCCCTATCTTTCTTGAAAATAAAAGTTTTAGTTTTTATTTTGATTCTTTAAATGTTGAAAGATTTGTAGTTTGAAAATATTTATCAGTTTTTTAAATGTCAACATTTTATTATTGTATTAAAATTTATTGACATTTTATAATATTTTTTTATCCCTGCTTAAGATTTTTATTTTTAGATTTAAATATGTTAAAAATTTATATATTATATATATATATATTAAATCTATGATATTTTTTGGCATCACAACTTATTATGGATTAGAATTTCTATTAGATTAAAATATATTATCTAAAATTATGATATTCTTTGATCTAAAATTTAAAATGTATTATTCTGAATGATTTAAAATTTATTTGACTAGAATATGTTGAAATTATACATGTGTTGAAAATATGATTTCTATTCAATTTTAGAATGTTCTTGTCTTGTATTAAAGCTTATCTCCTTATCTTTTAACGCGTAATTATGTTTTTGTTTATATTGTTAATGAATATATGTTGTGGTATGAAATCGGATATTAATTGGATTGAAATTACTCACAGATCAGGCTCAACTCACGGATCAGGCCTTGGCCCGTAGGCTAACCCAACCTAACTATCATGGGCGATCACATGCGACGCACATGACCAGTCCATGGGCTAGGGTTGGGCCAGCCTTGTATGATGCATGCCTAGTCATGTGTAATGCACATGACCAGTAGATAGGCAGACCCAATCTAGCATAATATTGTTATTAGATTTGAGCCCAAATATTGATTGAACTAAACTAGGTTTGATTAGTTTAGATCGATTTAGGGTGATTCTGAATCGATTGACTTATTCAAGTCAGTTTAACCTAATCGATTTGGGGATACTCCATAATCTTCAGGTAGCTCAATTTTATAAGTATTTTTGTCAATTCTCTTAAGCGCCTTGAAAGGACCATCAGCTTTTGGTTTTAGTTTTCCAAATTTACCCGGTGGTCCTCTCCTTCCTTAAATGAATCCAGACCAAATCACTTGCATTAAACTCCAAATGTTTTCTGTGTTTGTTGGCAGCATGAATGTACTTCTCATTTTGCTTCTCAATGGTTGCTTTCACACCCTCATGCAGCTTCTTTATCTGCTTAGCTCTTTCATCAACATCTCTACTAAATTGCTTTATTGTAGAATGAGGGATTAAGTCCAAAGGACTAGCAGGATTAGCACCATAAGCAACCTCAAAAGGACTCTTACCGATACTATGATGGATAGAACGATTGTAGGCAAACTCAATTTGTGGAAGAAAGACATCCCACTGCTTAATATTCTTACCAACATAGCTTCTAAGCAAATTTTCCAAGCTTCTGTTCATTACCTCAGTTTGCCCATCGGTTTATGGATGATGCGAGCTGCTGAAATTCAAAGAAGTACATAGCTTCCTCCAAAGAGTTCTCCAAAAATGACTAACAAATTTTGAATCTTGATCAAACACTATAGTTCTTGGAATACCAAGCAATTTAACAATCTCCTTAAAATACAAATCAGCAATATGAGATGTATCATTCGATTTATTGCAAGGAACAAAGTGAGACATTTTTAAAAATCTGTCAACAACAACCATGATAGAATCCTTGTTCCTTTGAGTTTTCGGCAATTCTAAAACTAAATCAAGACTCACTTCCTCCTATAGAGCATTTGCCACAGGCAATGGAGTGTACAATCCAGAATTTTGACTTCTTATTTTTGCCAAATGACACACTTGATACTGCTTTACATGTCTTTCTACATCTCTAAATATCTTAGGCCAATAGAAGTTTGATTGATTAAGAGCTAAAGTCTTATCTCTATCGAAATGTCCACCCAAAACACCACCATGAGCTTCAACAAGAATTACTTGTCTCGAAGAACAAGATGGATTACATAAAGCATTAGCTCGAAAAAGAAAATCATCAAGGATAGAAAATTGTTGAAAGGAACCTGTTTTGTAATTCTGCCATATTGAGCTAAAATCTACATCATTCTCATAGAGATCTTTGAATGTCTCAAAGTTAAAGAAGATTGCTCAAAACGAAATGTAAACTAGATTTAGAGTGGTTCGGTCAATTGTGACCTACATCCACTTTCGGCTTCCTCCTCCGATGAGATCACCGATGTCCATTAGAGGCCTTCCTTCAATAGGCGAAGGCCAACCATCTTTAATAGCTTTTCTCCTTTTGCCAGGTTTAGGAGACAACCCTTACAAGTTTCAATCCTCTCTTGAATGATCTTAACACTTAGAAAAGGAGGAGGAGAACTCTAGCACTTTTACAACTCTTTAACACTTCAAAGACTCAAGAATATATTAAGATTTCGGTGTCCTTTCATGCAAAAAGGGTGGGGTATTTATAGACCCCAATAGCTTTTAAAAATAGAGCCAAGAAGTGTCTCATTCCCAGAATCCGGGGTACTAGCGGTACCACCACCATTACTGGGTGGTACCACCGCTGTTGATATGACCCTAGGCAGTACCATCGTCGAACAGGGGCGGTACCACCACTGGCAGCACTACTGTCGGTGGTACCACCACCTATCCTAGGTGGTACCATCGCCCAAGAATCTAGGGGCACTACTTTCCAAGTAGTGCCACCATCGACCGAGAATTCTAGGTCCTGGTTAGGTCTTGAATCTATCCCAAACTAGCCCAACTTAGGGCCCAATTGGCCCATAATTAAGTTAGTGGGATTACCTCCAAATCCTAACTTAATTTACACTCTAACTATAATAATTAAGACATGATTGTTGCAATTCAAGTTCTGGTGCGTTAATCGCACTTCCGGCGAGCTTCCGGCGTACTTCCGACGAACATCCGATGAACTCTCAACAATGCTCCGGCGGACTCCCAGCAAGCTCCTGGACTTTGCGACGATCTTCTTGGCGAGTTCTGACGAGCTTCTATGACAAGCTCCTGGACTTCTCGGTTAGTTCTCACAGAACTTCCGACGAACGTCCGGACTTCCGACGAACTCTCGAACTCCCAACGTGATCTCGATCTTGACTCCGGCACAACACCTGCTTCATGTCTTACTACTATCGTAGTTAATCCTGCATACTTTTCTCAACATATAGATTAGATAAAACAAATTATAATTGACTTCATCATCAAAATTCGAGATTCAACAATCTCTTCCTTTTTTATGATGACAATCAATTGATGATGGAGTTAACCTTAACTCCCCCTATCTATATACCATACTTGAGAAAAGTTATTCTTGAATTCAAAGCTTTTGAATTCAAGAGACATATTGATAAGTTAAGTTTATTTAAACTTATCAATATACACATCATGATTCCTATCATGATGTAACATTCTGAAAATGATGTCAAAGCATGACATCCATTTTCAAGTCTTGATATTTCAAATATGAAGGATGACAAACATAGCAATTCATTCTATGGCAAGATATCAATTTATAAAATTGTAAGTTAAGCTCTAGATATCTTATCATAATGAAGAAAAGTTAACATCCAAACATTTCAAGTATAAAATTACATATATTTATCATCAATTTACCACGTTTTGGTATTATTTCTCCCCCTTTGTCATCAACAAAAAGGAGAACGATTCAACAATAAATGCAAACATGGTAAAAATTCATGTCATATTTCAAATTCTAAAGAAATTCATTCAAATCATATTTCAAGCATTCATGATATGATATCATTCAAAAGTTCTCATATTAAAAGTTATAAATATTTAACGAGATGACTTCCATCATCTTCTCCCTTTTTATTTTTCATTAAAACTTTGCATGAAGGAGAAAAGTAAGGAGGATAAACCATTGAGAACCAACTTTGAATGAAGTTAACAATGATAAAAGAGTTTCATTAAATCATGCTTCATTTTTCACAAGGATCAAGATATTCATGTGAAATTAAATCCTCATTCTTGCAAGTGTTCATCAAAAAAAAATTCTACCATCATTAAGAAGGAATTCATGTGAAAAAATCATCATTTCAAATCCATTTCTCAATAAAAATTTACAAGAGAGAAATCCGAGAGATGCATTTGTCAATGACTTCTATGTCTCAAAAATCATTAAGTGATGGAGCAAGGATATGAAATAAACTTGATATGGCATCGACTCATGAAAGCTCCATTCAATAAATACATTAAGTGAAAGATAGTCTGGAAAGAAAATATGCATCAAATTCATGCATTTATAAAGTGTTTTGTCATAGCTTTTCATCACTACTTGCATGAGGCAAAATCATTAGTGCTTTGTAGTACTCAAAGATTAAGAATCCGATGTATGATTAAAACTTCTCAATATTCAATAGAAATCATAATCATGAAAGTAAACATGATATTCCATCATTGCATGATAACATGCTCATCATCATAGAGACTTTTAGCATCAAAGCATAAAATTTTCAACATCAAAGTAAACATGTTATTGAAGAACACAACCTTATTATCTATAAGATTCGCATCATAAAATTATCAGCACATAATTTTAAGTGAGTGATCAAAGAATCAAAAAAGTCTGAAACCGAAATTTAATAAATTCATGCATTCGGACATATTAACATTTCTAACTCTTTTCTAATAGAATCAAATTATTCTTTACTTAAAGGCTTTGTAAAAATATTGGCTAATTGATATTTTGTATTAATAAACTATAGGATTACATCATGATTAGTGACATGATCTCGTATAAAGTGATGCTTAATGTCAATATGTTTTGTTCTAGAGTATTGAATGAGATTCTTTGTTAAACAAATTGCACTTGTGTTATCATATTTTATGGGAATATTTTTAAGATGAATCTTATAATCCTCTAAAGTGTTTTTCATCCACACAACTTGTGCACAGCATGCACTAGCCGCAATGTACTCGGCTTTGGTTGTAGATAGTGCAACCGAATTTTGTTTCTTAGAAGTCTAAGAAATAAGTGTGTCCTAAAAATCGACATGTTCT
The DNA here is from genome assembly GCF_036884655.1 of Musa acuminata AAA Group. Lineage (NCBI taxonomy): Eukaryota > Viridiplantae > Streptophyta > Magnoliopsida > Zingiberales > Musaceae > Musa > Musa acuminata. Next base: position 9,284,631 of record NC_088336.1, on the reverse strand, counting down.
TAAAGTACTTTTTCTATCTAGTCTACATCCAGCAAAATCCACATTAGCATAAGCAATTAATTCAAAGTTTTCAGATTTTGGATACCTTAATCCTAGATTTGTGGTTCCTTTAAGATATCTAAGTATTCTCTTAATTGTTGAATCTCAGATTTTGATGATGAAGTCAATTGTCATTTGTTATCTAATCTATATGTTGAGATAAGTGTGCAGGATTAACTACGATGAAAGTAAGATATGCAGCAGGAGTTGCGCCGGAGTCAAGACAATGATCACGTTGGGAGTTCGAGAGTTCGACGGAAGTTCGAATAGTTGTCGGAGGTTCTGCGGGAATAAATCCGAGAAGTCCATGAGCTTGCCAAAGAAGCTCGTCGAAACTCGCCAAGTGGATCGTCGCAAGTCCAGGAGTTTGCCGGAAGTCCGCAGGAGCATCACCGAGGGTTCATCGGATGATCGACGGAAGTTCGTCGGAAGCTCGTCGGAAGAAGCGATTGACGCACCGGAGCAAGTTGTAGTAAATGTCTTAGGAAATATCGTAGTTAGCACAATGATTAAGTTGGAAATGGGAGGTGATCCCATTAACTTAATCTTGGGGCAATTGGGCCCCTGAAAAACCCAAATTGGGCCGAATGGATCAACCCATTCGGACCCTGATTTCTGCTAGGCGGTTGAACCGCCCAAGCCAGGCGGTGGCACCGCCTGGGCTCAGTCTCCGAGCGAGACTAGGTAGTGCAACCGCCCCTGACAGGAGGTGGCACCACTTGGGCTCAGTCTCCGAGCGAGATTGGGCGGTGCAACCGCCCTTGACAGGAGGTGGCACCGCCTGGGCTCGGTCTCCGAGCTCTGGCTAAGCGGTGCAACCGCCTCAGTCAAGCAGTGCAACCACCCTTGACAGGAGGTGGCACTGCCCAAAGGCTCAGTCTTCGAGCTTTGCCAAGCGGTGCAACCGCCAGATCCCAGAATTCCGGGAATTGATAGTTTTGAGCTCCAAATTCAAACTAGGCTGTGGCCTATAAATACCCCACCCTTTCAACATTGAAAGGGCACCCAAAAACCACCAAAATTCTGATTTTACTTTATGATTTTTAGAGCTCAAAAGTGTTGTATGAGTTGAAAGTTCTTCTTCCTCTTTTCTTCCAAGTCCTAATCTGTTAAGAGAGGAAAGGAAATTCTGTAAGAGTTGTCTCCTAAGCCCGTCAAAAGGAGTGAAACTGTAAAAGGGTAGTTGGCCTTCGCCTATTGAAGGAAGGCCTCTAGTTGACGTCGATGACCTCGTCGGTGGAGGAAGCCAAAAGTGGAGTAGGTCAAGATTGACCGAACCACTCTAAATCTCGGTTTGCATTTACTTTGAGCATTTTATCTTTACTGCAAACCTCCTCAAAAGCTTATTGCTTTCTGCGCATATACGATTGGGTTTCAAGCTTTGCACTTTCCGAATCAGCGTTTAGACGTAAATTAGTTTTATCGTACGATTATCATATTTCAGTTTGCGTTTATGTTTTGATTTCTATCATAACTGCAAACTACCTTTATATCCTTGCTTTAACTGCATCTCACTTAATCAAGTGATTTACGAATCAGCATTTAGACGTAAATCAGTTTTTCCGTACGAATATCATATTTCAGTTTGCGCCTACTATCTGATTTGAACCATTACTGCAAACTACATTTATATCTTTGCTGCATCTCTCTTAATCAAAAGTTAAAGTGATTTATGAATTGGCTTTCTTACTGAAATCACTTTTATCGAATGAACGTAGTTCATTTTAATCGTAGAAGGTTTTCTGCTGCACTAATTCACCCCCCCCCCTCTTAGTGCTCTTGATCGTAACAATTGGTATCAGAGCGGGGTTAACTCTCAAACGGATTAAAACCCAAGAGAGATGGCATACGCCGGAAACCAAGAGGGCCATTCTATTACATGTCCACCCATGTTCAATGGGACGGACTACACCTATTGAAAGACCCGAATGAGGATCTTTCTTATTTCTTTGGATTTTGAACTTTGGAATCTTCTCAAAAATGGATTTTCGAAGTCTTCTCTTCCAATGATCGATTGGAATGAATTGGAGAAGAAGGCTTTCGCTCTTAATGCAAAGGCTATGAATGCCTTATTTTGTGCACTTGATAAAAACGAGTTCAACCGTGTTTTGGTTTGTGAAACTGCATTTGATATTTGGCACACACTCGAAGTGACTCACAAAGGCACAAGTAGAGTGAAAGAGTAAAAAATCAATCTTTTGATACATTCTTTCGAACTTTTCCGGATGAAACCGAGTGAGACTATTGGCGACATATTTACCCGTTTCACGGATGTCGTCAACGGTCTAAAAGGACTCGGAAATTTTTTTTTGGATTTTGAGCTCGTAAATAAGATTCTAAGATCCCTTCCTAAAAGTTGGGATCCTAAAGTCACTGCTATTCAAGAGGCGAAAGATCTAAACAACTTCCCTCTTGAAGAACTAATCGGGTCATTAATGACCTACGAGATGACTTGCAAAGCTCATGAAGAGCAGGAAGACATCCTTCCAAAGAACAAGAAGGATATGGCACTCAGAACTTTAGAAAACCACTTGAGAGAAAACTCAAGTGATGAGGACTATGACGATGACTTGACACTTTTAACAAGAAAATTTAAAAAATTCATTAAAAAAAATAAGTTTAAGAATGACACAAAAAATAAACTTGAACCCAAGAAGGACCAAGTTATTTGCTACGAGTGCAAAAAGTCGGGACATTACAAAAGTGATTGTCCCCAAGTCAAAAAGAGAACATCAAAGAAGAAGGCGCTCAAAGCAATGTGGGATGACTCGAGCACGTCCGAAGAAGAGGAGTCCAACACCAAGCAAGTTGCTCATTACGCCTTAATGGTCATCGGAGAGGAGGTAACGAATTTAATAGATGCAGATTTATCATTTGATGAATTATTAAATGCCTTCCATGACTTATTTGATGAATGCAAGATTATTATTAGAAAATACAAATTACTAAAAAAGGAGCATGATAGTCTTACTTGTAATTTCGATAAGTTAAAAACTGAATATCATGATAGTTTAGGTTCATGCATAAAATGCCATGATCTAGAAACTCTCCAAAAGGAAAACTTGCTACTTAAAGACACCTTGAAGAAATTCGAAGTTGGTAGCAAGTCTTTGAACATGATCCTTGCAAACAAGGGTCATGTTCCCAAAAGAAGTGGAATCGAATTTGTGAGAAGTCCTCATCAAAATCCAACCACCTTCATAAAAGGCCCCATCTTACATGTTCGACACCAAAGCAAATGCAACTTTTGTTGCAAACTTGGACACAAAACGCATTATTGTCCATTCAAGAAAATTAGTCCGAACAAATTAATTTGGGTTCCTAAAGGAACCATGATAAATTCTATGCAACATGATAAACAATGTAGATCTATTTTTGAGGCACCCAAAAACAAATGGGTACCTAAAGATCATCCTTTCTTATAGAAATCTATACCATCACAAGCTAGGAGCAAGAGATGGTACCTTGATAGTGGATGCTCAAGGCATATGACCGGAGATCCATCTCAATTCTCTAAGCTCACTAGCATAGACGAAGGCTATGTCACCTTCGGAGACAACAACAAGGGTAAAATCATTGGCAAAAGAACCATAGGTAACAAATCCAACTTCTTTATTGAAGATATTTTGTTAGTTGATGGTTTAAAACATAACCTCTTGAGCATTAGTCAATTATGTGATAAATGATATATTGTCAGATTCGAATCTAATGCTTGCATCATTGAAAAACTACACAAAAACACGTCTATGATTGCATTAAAACGAAATAACGTATACACTATTGACATTAATGATTTGTGTAATGAAATGTGTTTTTCGGTTTTGAATGAGGATGCTTGGCTATGGCATAGAAGATTAGGTCATGCTAGCATGAAACTAATCACTCAAATATCATCTAAAGAACTTGTAAGAGGAATTCCTCATATCAAGTTCATCAAAGATAATGTATGTGATGCTTGCCAATTAGGTAAACAAATTAAGGGTAGTTTCAAATCTAAGAATCAAATAAGCACCTCTAGGCCCTTACAATTGATCCATATGGACTTGTTCGGACCAATCTCTACATCAAGTCAAGGAGGTAGCAAATACGCCTTCGTCATTGTGGATGACTATAGCAAATACACATGGACTTACTTCTTAAAACAGAAAAATGAATGCTTTATATATTTTACCAAGTTTTGTAAACTTGTTCAAAATGAGAAGGGTTCTATGATTTCGTCAATTAAAAGTGATCACGGTGGTGAATTTCAAAACCATGATTTCCAAGAATTTTGTGAACTCAATGGATACAACCATAATTTCTCTACTCCTAGAAATCCTCAACAAAATGGAGTAGTAGAAAGAAAAATCAAAATTTATAAGAAATGGCAAAAACCATGTTGAATGAACATAGCGTACCCAAATATTTTTGGGCCGAAGCCGTAAACATTGCATGCTATATTTTGAATAGAGTTCTAGTAAGACCCTTACTCACCAAAACTCCCTATGAGTTATGGAACAACAAAAAACCCAATGTTTCATATTTTAAAGTCTTTGGGTGTAAGTGTTTTATCTTGAATGAAAAAGATAACTTAGGAAAATTTGATGCTAAATCTGATGAAAGAATTTTTCTTGGTTATTCTTCGGCTTCTAAAGCTTTTCGTATCTTCAATAAAAGAACTTTAATTATTGAAGAATCCATTCATGTTGTTTTCAATGAGATTTCCGAAATCAGGAAAAACGATTTTGATGATGATGTTAATTTTGATTCATTGAATTTAAATGAAACCCCATCTCCAACTAGCAACTTGGATGCATCCACTTCTGAAACATCCTTACCCAAGGATTGGAAGTATGTAGATGCTCATCCTAAGGAACTAATTTTAGGAGACACATTAAAGGGGGTTCAACACGTTCTTCTCTTAAAATTTTTTGTTCCAACGCCGCTTTGCTCTCCCAAATTGAACCCAAATGTGTTGACGAAACCATGAAAGATGATTCATGGATTATCGCAATGCAAGATGAATTAAATCAATTTGAGAGAAATGAGGTATGGAAGCTTGTTCCTAGGCCAAATGACCATTTAGTTATTGGTACTAAATGAGTTTTTAGAAACAAGCAAGATGAATATGGTATCATGGTTAGAAACAAGGCTAGATTAGTGGCCAAAGGTTTCAACCAAGAAGAAGGTATCGATTACGAAGAAACCTTCGCTCTTGTGGCTCGATTAGAAGTCATAAGGATGCTCTTTGCCTACGCTAGTAGTAATAATTTTAAGTTGTTTCAAATTGATGTTAAAAGCACTTTTCTTAATGGCTTTATTTCCGAAGAAGTCTATGTTGAACAACCTCCTGGATTTGAAAATAATAGCCTCCCTAATCATGTGTTTAGATTAACTAAAGCTCTCTATGATTTAAAACAAGCTCCGAGGGCTTGGTATGAGAGACTTAGTTCTTTTCTTATTGAAAATAATTTCACAAAAGGCAAGGTTGATACTACATTGTTCATCAAGAATTTTAAAAATAATTTTCTCATTGTTCAGATTTATGTTGATGATATTATTTTTGGTTCTACGAATGAATCTCTTTGTGAATCTTTTGCTAAAACTATAAGTCTTGAATTCGAAATGAGTTTAATGGGAGAATTAAAATTCTTCTTAGGCTTACAAACCAAACAACTAAGCAATGACATCTTTATTAGTCAAACTAAATATGCTATGAATTTGCTAAAAAAGTTTTATATGAATAGCTCAAAAGCTATTAACACTCCTATAAGCACCTCCACTAAGTTAGAAATTGATGAAAGTGGAGAAAGCTTCGATAAAAAAACTTATAGGGGCATGATAGGAAGTTTACTTTACCTCACTGCAACTAGACCAGATATCATGTTCAGTGTAGGACTTTGTACTAGATTTCAATCAAACCCTAAGATATCTCATCTCAAAGCAGTTAAAAGAATACTTAGATATCTTAATGGTACCACAAATCTAGGATTATGGTACCCAAAATCAGAGAATCTTGAGTTAATTGTTTATGCTGATGCAGACTTTGCTGGCTGTAGACTAGATAGAAAAAGCACATCAGGAACATGTCAATTTTTAGGACATGCCCTTGTTTCCTGGTCATCTAAGAAACAAAACTCGGTTGCACTATCAACAACCGAAGCTGAATATATTGCAGCAAGTGCATGCTGTGCACAAGTTGTATGGATGAAAAACACCTTAGAAGATTATAAAGTTCATCTTAAAAATATTCCCATTAAATGTGATAACACAAGTGCAATATGTTTAACAAAGAATCCTATACAATACTCAAGAACAAAACATATTGATATTAGACATCACTTTATACGAGATCATGTTACTAATCATGATGTAATCATAGAGTTCATTGACACTAAACATCAACTAGCTGATATTTTTACAAAACCTCTAAGTGAAGAACAATTTGATTTCATAAGAAGAGAATTAGGAATGTTGATGTGTCCGAATACATAAACTTGTTGAAATTATTTTTCGAACTTTATTGATTGATTGATCAATTTCACTTAATTGCTATGATGATTTTACACAATTACATGTTAGAAATTATGTGTATGAATATAAAAATTTCCATGATGATAAGCATATTTTGTCTTCATGATCATATTTGAAAATCAATAGCACAGTCTCATCCGAATGCACGAAAGTCTTAATTTCGTTTTCGGATTCTCTTAAAAATCGGAGTTTCTCGATACATTATCCTCTTCCGGACTTAATAAAGCATATGTCATAATGAGTTTAATTCTCATCATTGTTGACATATGAAATACATCTCTCATACACCTATGTGAAGAATATTCTTTAAAGAAATGGATTTAATAAAATGATTCCTGATTATATGAATGATAGTGTTTTTACTAACAAGGATTCGTTTCTAATACATATCTTGATCCTTGTGAAAATGAAGCAAGATTTAATCTCTCATCAATTTTAACTTTATTTAAAGTAAACTCACAATTAGAAGGTGGAGATGCGGGGTAAAAACAGAATTGATATCTCCATGTCATGGTTGCATAATTGACTCACTATTGAAAATGACATGAACCTAATAAAGGCATCACACTTATGCTCAAAATTCGCTTATATTGTTCTCCCAGTATCACAATTACCATGCTTTTTGTTGATGACAAAGGGGGAGAAATATATGAGTATTAATATCATGCTTGCATCACCAAGAGATATATGAATTGCTATGCTATGATTGCTATAATTTGCATTATGCCTTGTCTGTATCATGTAATGATATCAAAATCTTACTTTGTAGTTTTACATGTTGATATCTTACAATATGATGAATTGCTACTATTACCATCATTCAAACTTGTAATGTAAAATTTGAAAATGAATGTGAAGCCTTGACATCATCTTCAGAGAGGTACATCATGATGGGAATCATGATGAGAGTATTGATAAGTTTAAATGATTTTAACTTATCAATATGTCTCTTGAATTTAAAGGTTTTGAATTCAAGAATGACTTATCTCAAGTATGGCATATAGACAGGGGGAGCTAAGGTTAACTCCATTATCAATTGATTGTCATCATCAAAAAGGGGGAGATTATTGAATCTCGGATTTTGATGATGAAGTCAATTGTCATTTGTTATCTAATCTATATGTTGAGATAAGTATGCTGGATTAACTGCAATGAAAGTAAGATATGTAGCAGGAGTTGCGCCGGAGTCAAGACAATGATCACGTTGGGAGTTTGAGAGTTCGACGGAAGTTCGGATAGTCGTCGGAGGTTCTACGGGAACAAATCCGAGAAGTCCATGAGCTTTCCAAAGAAGCTCGTCGGAACTCGCCAAGTGGATCATCGCAAGTCCAGGAGTTTGCCGGAAGTCCGCAGGAGCATCACCGAGGGTTCATCGGATGATCGACGGAAGTTCGTCGGAAGCTCGCCGGAAGAAGCGATTGACGCACCGGAGCAAGTTACAGTAAATGTCTTAGGAAATATCATAGTTAGCACAATGATTAAGTTAGAAATGGGAGGTGATCCCATTAACTTAATCTTGGGGCAATTGGGCCCCTAAAAAACCCAAATTGGGCCGAATGGATCAACCCATTCGGACCCTGATTTCTGCCAAGCGGTTGAACCGCCCAAGCCAGGCGGTGGCACCGCTTGGGCTCAGTCTCCGAGCGAGACTGGGCAGTGCAACCGCCCCTGACAGGAGGTGGCACAACCTGTGCTTAGTCTCCGAGCGAGACTGGGCGGTGCAACCGCCCCTGACAAGAGGCGGCACCGCCTGGGCTCGGTCTCTGAGCTTTGACTGAGCGATGCAACCGCCTCAGTCAGGTGGTGGCACCGCCTTAGCTCGGTCTTCGAGCTCTGGCAAGAGGTGCAACCGCCCCTGACAGGAGGTGGCACCGCCTAGAGGCTCAGTCTTCGAGCTCTACCAGGCGGTGCAACCGCCAGATCCTGGAATTTTGGGAATTGACAGTTTTGAGCTCCAAATTCAAACTGGGTTGGGGCCTATAAATACCCTACCCTTTCAGCACTGAAAGGGCACCTAAAAACCACCGAAATTATGATTTTACTTTGTGATTTTTAGAGCTCAAAAGTGTTATATGAGTTGAAAGTTCTTCTTCCTCTTTTCTTCCAAGTCCTAATCTGTTAAGAGAGTAAAGGAAATTCTGTAAGGGTTGTCTCCTAAACCCATCAAAAGGAGTGAAACTGTAAAAGGGTGGTTGGCCTTCGCCTATTGAAGGAAGGCCTCGTCGGTGGAGGAAGCCAAAAGTGGAGTAGGTCAAGATTGACCGAACCACTCTAAATCTCGGTTTGCATTTACTTTGAGTATCTTATCTTTACTGCAAACCTCCTCAAAAGCTTACTGCTTTATGCGCATATACGATTGGGTTTCAAGCTTTGCACTTTCCGAATCAACGTTTAGACGTAAATTAGTTTTATCGTATGATCATCATATTTCAGTTTGCGTTTACGTTTTAATTTCTATCATAACTGCAAACTGCCTTTATATCCTTGCTTTAACTGCATCTCGCTTAATCAAGTGATTTACGAATCAGCATTTAGATGTAAATTAGTTTTTCCGTACGAATATCATATTTCAGTTTGTGCCTACTATATGATTTGAACCATTACTGCAAACTGCATTTATATCTTTGTTGCATCTCGCTTAATCAAAAGTTAAAGTGATTTACGAATTGGCTTTTTTACTGAAATCACTTTTATCGAATGAACGCAGTTCATTTTAATCGTAGAAGGTTTTCCGCTGCACTAATTCACCCCCCCCTCTTAGTGCACTTGATCGTAACATTAATTGCTTTAAGATGAGATATCTTAGGATTGGATTGAAACCTAGCACAAAGTCCTACACTAAACATGATATCTGATCTAGTTGCAGTGAGGTAAAGTAAACTTCCTATCATACCCCTATAAGCTTTTTGATCAAAGCTTTCTCTACTTTCATCAATTTCTAACTTAGAGGAGGTGCTCATAGGAGTGTTGATAGCCTTTGAGCTATCCATATTAAACATTCTTAGCAAATCTAAGGCATTTTTTTTTTTTGGTAAGTCTCTAAGGCATATTTTGTTTGACTAAAAAATATACCATTACTTAGTTGTTTGATTTGTAAGCCTAAAATGAAAGTTAATTCCCCAATCAAACTCATTTCAAATTTAAGACTCATAATTTTAACAAATGATTAACAAAGAGATTCATTCATAGAACCAAAAATGATATCATCAACATAAATTTAAATAATAAGAAAATTATTTTTAAATTTTTTTATAAACAATGTAGTATCGACCTTGCCTTTAGAGAAATTATTTTTAATAAGAAATGAACTAAGTCTTTCATACCAAGCCCTTGGGGCTTGTTTTAAACCATAGAGAGCTTTAGTCAATTTAAATACATGATTAGGGAGATTATCATTCTCAAATCTGGGAGGTTGTTCAACATAAACTTTTTCGGAAATAAAGCTATTAAGAAAAGCACTTTTAACATCTATTTGAAACAACTTAAAATTATTACTACTAGCATAGGCAAGGAGCATCCTTATGGCTTCTAATCGAGCCACAAGAGCGAAGGTTTCTTCATAATAGATACATTCTTCTTGGTTGAAACCTTTGGCCACTAATCTAGCCTTGTTTCTAACCACGATACCAGATTCATCTTGCTTGTTTCTAAAGACCCATTTAGTACCAATAACTAAATGATCATTTGGCCTAGGAACAAGCTTCCATACCTCATTTCTCTCAAATTGATTTAACTCATCTTGCATGGCGATAATCCATGAATCATCTTTTATGGCTTTGTCAATACATTTATATTCAATTTGGGAGAGAAAAACGACATTGGCACAAAAAGTTTCAAGAAAAGAATGTGTTTTCCCCCCTTTAGATGTGTCTCCTATGATTAGCTCCTTAGGATGAGCATCTACATACTTCCAATCCTTGGGTAAGGATGTTTCGGAAGTGAATGCATCCAAGTTGCTAGATGGAGAAATTGTTTCATTTAAATTTAAAGCATCAAAATTAACATCATCATCAAAATTATTTTTCTTAATTTTAGAAACCTGATTAAAAATAACATGAATGGATTCTTCTATAATCAAAGTTCTTTTATTAAAGATACGAAATGCTTTGGAAATCAAAGAATAGCCAAGAAAAATTCCTTCATCGGATTTAGCATCAAATTTTCCTAGGGCATCTTTTTCATTCAAGATAAAACACTTACACCCAAAAACTTTAAAATATAAAACATTAGGGTTTTTGTTGTTCCATAACTCATAAGGTGTTTTTATGAGTATGGGTCTTACTAGAAATCTATTCATGACATAGCATGCCGTGTTTACGGCTTCGACCTAAAAATATTTGGGTAGGCTATATTCATTCAGCATGGTTCTTGCCATTTCTTGTAAATTTCTATTCTTTCTTTCTACTACATTTTGTTAAGGATTTCTTGGAGTAGAGAAGTTGTGGTTGTATCCATTAGATTCACAAAATTCTTGGAAATCACGATTTTGAAATTCACCACCGTGATCACTTCGAATTGACAAAATCATCAAACCCATTTCATTTTGAACAATTTTACAAAACTTAGAGAAATACCTAAAGCATTCACTTTTATGTGCCAAAAAATAAGTTCATATGTATCTACTATAATCATCCATGATAACAAATGCGTATTTGCTACCTCCTAGGCTTGATGTAGAAATTGGTCCAAATAAGTCCATATTGATTAATTGCAAAGGTTTAGAGGTGCTTATTTGGTTCTTAGGTTTGAAGCTACCTTTTATTTATTTTCCTAATTGACATGCATCACACACATTATCTTTGATGAATTTGATATGAGGAATTCCTCTTACAAGTTCTTTAGATGAAATTTGGGTGATTAGTTTCGTAATAGCATTACCTAATCTCTTATGCCAGAGCCAAGCATCATCATTCAAAACCGAAAAACATATTTCATTGCAAAGATTATTAATAGCGATGGTGTATACGTTATTTTATTTTAATGCAATCATAGATGTGTTTTTGTGTGGTTTTTCAATAATACAAGCATTAGATTCAAATTTAACAATATATCCTTCCTTTATTACAATTGACCAATGCTCAAGAGGTTATGTTTTAAGCCATCAACTAACAATACATCTTCAATAAAGAAGTTATATTTATTACCTATGGTTTGTTTACCAATGATTTTACCCTTGTTATTGTCTCCGAAGGTGACATATCCTTCGTCTATACTAGCGAGCTTAGAGAATTAAGATGAATCTCTAGTCATATGCCTTGAGCATCCACTATCAAGGTACCATCTATTGCTCCTAGCTTGTGATGGTATACGTTTCGACAACAGAGGATGATTTTTAGGTACCCTGTTAGGACTCTAGCTAGGAGAGTCCTAATTGAGAGGGACATTCATGTAAAGTCTACCTAAGCCGACCCCTATTAAAGAGGTGAAGAGGCCGGCTAGGGTTAGGAGGTTATTTCTTAGAGAAGAATAAGGAGTTGTAAAGGAATAGGAGTCTTGAGTAGGAGTCCTATTAGGAGTTGGTTAGAAGTAGGAGTCTTGAGTAGGAGTCCTATTAGGAGTTGGTTAGAAGTAGGAGTCTTAAGTAAGAGTCCTATTAGGAGTTAGGGTTTAGAAGTCCTATAAATAGTCATGTATTCCACCTCTTTTCATAAGGAGGCCGATCCCCTAAAGAGATCAACCCCAAGTTTAGAATCTGCAAGGGTTCTAACACCTAGTATCAGAGAGCATTCTTGGAGTCTCGCTGCCCTTCCACAGCCATCCATCAACCCTCCACAACCGCCCAAAGCAATTCCCACACTTGCTTAAGAGATCGTTGCCAAATTCCGCCGTCATCTCCACCACCACGGATCATCCTTTGATCTCCCCGTGAATTGCAACAGGTTCTGATTTTCTACCTTACTGTTGCTGCAATTTAGTTATCCTTATTTGAAAATCCCAAAAAAACTATTCTTATATTGCTGCATAAACTTTTCGTCATAAAGTTTTCATCTCTACGACGAAAGATACATTGCAGAATTCCAACCTTATAGCACTGTCTATTTGATCTTGCTATTGTGTTTTTTCTATCCAAATCTCTACGAAATTTTTATGACATTTTTGACATTTGCTAACAGCAGATTTCCTTTGGTTTTGTCAAAAAATTCTCAATATAAACCATTGATATTTTCCGTCTAATCTGCTATACTTGAAAATCTGCACTATAAAATTTCAGCCGCATAGCACTGTTTGTTTGATCTTTATACTACGTTGTTTCTATCCAAATCTCTACAAAATTTTTATGATAGCTTTGACACTTCCTAACAGTGGAATTACCTTTGGTTTCATCAAAAAATTCTTAATATAAACCACTGACCTTTTACGTCCAATCTGCTATACTTAAAAATCTGTGCTACAGAAAATTTCAGTCGCATATTATTGCCTTAACCCATCTATTTGTAATCTTTTTGAATGAAATTTCTTATACACTTCATAGATCATCTTGGCATCCATCTAAGATTGATCTATTAAGAAATTCATCTCTAAAAATGATTTTGTGTTGCTACAAATTTTCGTCGTAGCCCGCTGAAATTTCTCGACGAGAATTCTGCAATCGCAACTTGCACCAATTTCCTTGCTGTTATACTACCGAAATTTTCTTGATTAAATTAGATATCCTTGCTGTCATATAAACTGTGATTTTTCTATCAATTCCCTCCTCAATTCTCTCAAGTTTGTGGTGGAAATTACGTCGAAAAACTATTGTTTCTTCGACGACAATTCTACTATACAAGACAGCACATACTTGATGCAACTTCCACTTATTTCTATCAAACCTTTGCTACCATCTACCACAGATCCAAAACTTTCATCTACAGCCCTAAAACTCCACCAAACCATAGCCTCAAACTGCACCTAAAATAGCCACAAAATAAGCCTAAACCGTAGCCTACATCCACCAATCTACCAACTCTTTCGACCATCACCTCTCTCAACTAATACATGCCTTTAACCCGACAACAAAAGAGAGATCTTAACATCACATATTTGGAAACATATACTATGACATCTAAGGAGGCAATCAATGCTAAATTCGAAGCCTTGGAGGCGCGAATGGAGGATAAGATTCGAACGCTCTTTACCGAACTCAGATTGGGCCGACCACTAAGCCCGAAAAAATCATATCAAGGAGAGAGCTTTGCCCAATCGCACCAGGCCCGAAGAGATGAGTTCCAAGGGAGGGGAGGCTCTATGACTGGCCCCAACTATCCATGCATGAGGGTAAATTTTCCTAGATGGGAAGAAGGAGACCCGATTGGTTGGATCTCACGCGCGGAGCGATATTTTCGGTACCACAAAATCGCGGACGCATCTATGGTGAAAATTCCAGCTATACATCTTGAAGGGGATGCCATACAGTGGTTTGACTGGTTTAAACACACCTATGGAGTCCTTTCATGGCGACAATTCAAAGAAGGACTGCTGATCCGCTTCAAACCAACGGATTACGAGAATATTGACGAACAACTAGCAAAGATCCGACAAACCTCCACCATTCAGGAGTACCAAACCAGGTTTGAAAGGTTATCTAATCAAACTCATGATTGGTCTCAAAAATAGCTATTGAGGACCTTCGTTGAGGGCTTGAAGCCGGAGATTCGAGGAGAAGTTAAAGCACTACAACCATACACGCTTATGGCAGCCATCTCATTCGCACGACATCAAGAGGAGCAACTGAACCATGAAGCTCGGAGGACTAGGGTCACTCCTCAACCAGCAATATTGAAGCCCTCAGCCCCCCCTACTATCAGCCGAGTCCCTACACCAAAGAGGTTAACAAGAGAAGAGCTTCCGGAGCGATATACGAACGGGTTATGTTGGGATTGCGATGAGCCGTGAAGCCGTGAGCATCGCTGTAGTAAAAGGAGACGTCTTATGATTGAACCAATATAAGAAAAGATCATTGAACATCTAGAAGAGAGCCTTGAACATGAAGAAAAAGATATAGAAAAAGAGCCACAACCGACCGAAGTTACGGTACATGCACTAGCCGGCTACTCAAACCCGTAAACGATGAAAGTTGGAGGCCTTCTCAAACAACAACCGATCACTGTTCTCATTGATATGGGCAGTACTAATAACTTTCTAAACAATATGGTTGCTGTCCAGATGGCTTTACCTATCGAGAATTACAGCAGGTTTGATGTTAAGGTCGCCGATGGTTGGATTTTGAAGTATGATCGTAGGCGCCCGCAAGTGAAACTATTGCTGATCATGAGGCCTTACCAAGAGATAATTGCATATTTCTTCCTTCTCCCTCTTGATGATCATGAGGCCATGCTCAGAATTAAATGGTTGATGACATTAGGTGATATTTCTTAGAATTTTATGCAACTAATTATGAAATTTTACAGTAAGGAGAAACAGGTGATACTGAACAGGAAATGTGGGGGTGACGTAACAACGATTTGCACACAACAAATGGAGAAGATTTTGCATAAAGCATGTAGCGGCTTTTTGGTACAACTTGAGCAGCAAACTAAGGGAGAGCCAACAAAATTTGAAGATCCAAATCTATTTCCTTTGCTTGCTGAATTTTCAGATATATTTGACGAACCGCGCAACCTACCTCTTACCCGTCGGCATGATCATTGTATAATGATTCTTCCAGGCAGATCTCCAGCAAATGCTCAGCCATATCAGTATCCACATCTCCAGAAGGATGAAATAGAAAGAATTGTAAAAGAGATGCTCGAAATAGGAGTTATTCGGCCATGTTGCAGCCCCTACTCTTCACCGGTGCTCCTCATACGAAAGAAGGACGGAATATGGCAATTATGTGTTGATTACCAAGCTCTCAATGGCATAACTATCAAGGATAAATACCCTATACCAGTAGTAGATAAGTTGCTAGATGAAAGGGAGTATAAATCTTCACAAAGCTGGACCTTCGATCCGAGTATCATCAAATACGAGTATGTGAAGAAGACATACCGAAAACCACCTTTTGAACACACAACAACCACTATGAATTTTTGCTATCTTCAAAAGAAGGTGGAATATCTTGGACATATCATATCAGAGGAAGGTGTGGTAGTAGACCCCTTCAAAATTGGAGCAATGCAAAACTGGCTGATCCCGAGGAACATAAAATTGCTACATGGCTTTCTGGGTTTAAAAGGCTACTACTGCAAGTTCGTGAAAAACTATGGAGAGATCAATGCGCCACTTAATTCCTTACTGAAAAAAGATGTCTTCCAATGGTCGGACAGAGCCTCCGCTACCTTCAACAAACTTAAGGCAGCCATGACGACGACGCCGGTGCTAACACTACCAGATTTCAACCGACCCTTCATTATTGAGGCCAACACATCTGGAGTCGGAATTGGAGCCATTCTCATGCAAGATGGTCAACCATTAACATACACTAGCAAGGCATTATCTCCCTCCCATCAAAATAAGTCAACATATGATAAGGAGATGCTCGCCATTGTGCGCGCAACAATGAGGTGGAGACCCTACTTGATTGGGAGGGAGATAATGCCTTGCTTGTGTATGTGAATGAGGTTATTTCTTAGCGAAGAATAAGGAGTTGTAAAGGAATAGGAGTCTTGAGTAGGAGTCCTATTAGGAGTTGGTTAGAAGTAGGAGTCTTAAGTAAGAGTCATATTAAGAGTTAGGGTATAGAAGCCCTATAAATAGTCATGTATTCCACCTCTTTTCATAAGCAATATATGAATCTTTTCTGTAGCTTTTGAGCAGCAACTTGGAGGGAGGAACCCCTATAGAGTTCCAAGGAGGCCGATCCCCTAAAGAGATCAACCCTAAGTTTAGAATCTGCAAGGGTTCTAACATACCCATTTGACCTTGGGTGCCTAAAAAACCGATTGGCTTAACTTATCATTTTGCATGGAGTTCTTTATGGTTCATTTAAGAACCCAAATCAATTTGTGTGGACTACACTTTTTAAATGGACAATGATAAGCTATATATCTAAGTTTGCAACAAAAGTTGCATTTCTTTTAGGGTGAAACATGCAAGGTAGGGCCTTTAACAAAGGTGGTTGGATTATGGTGAGAGCTACTCACAAATCCAATTCTGCCTTTTCTATGAACGTGACCCTTGTTGGCAAGGATTATGTTCAACGACTTGCTACCAACCTCAAATTTCTTCAAGGTATCTTTGAGTAGCAAGTTTTCCTTTGAATTACTTCTAAATCATGACATTTCGTACATAGAGCTAAACTATCATTATGCTCAATTTTTAATTTCTCGAAATCACTAATAAAAGAATCATGCTCCTTTTTTAATAATTTATATTTTTTACTAATTATTTTACATTCATCAAATAAATCATTAAAAGCATTTAATAGTTCATCAAATGATAAATTTGCATCTAATGAACTTGTTACCTCATCTCCAATAGCCATTAGTGCATAGTGAGCAACTTGCTCGGTGTTGGATGGCTCCTCTTCTTCGGATGCGCTTGAGTCGTCCCATGTTACTTTGAGCGCCTTCTTCATTAGTATTCTCTTCTTGGCTTGAGGACATTCACTCTTGTAGTATCCCTGTTTCTTGTATTCGTAGCAAATTACTTGATCTTTCTTAGGTTTAAATTTATTTTTAGTGTCATTTTTAAATTTATTTCTTTTAATGAATTTTTTGAATTTTCTTAGTAAAAGTGCCAAGCCATCATCAAAGTCCTCATCACTTGAGTTTTCTCTCAAGTGGTTGTTAGAACCCTTGCAGATTCTAAACTTGGGGTTGATCTCTTTAGGGGATCGGCCTCCTTGGAACTATATAGGGGTTCCTCCCTCCAAGTGCTGCTCAAAGGCTGCAGAAAAATTTCATCTATTGCTTGGGAAAAGAGGAGGAATACATGGCTATTTATAGGGCTTCTAAACCCTAACTCCTAATAGGACTCCTACTTAAGACTCTTACTTCTAACCAACTCCTAATAGGACTCCTACTCAAGACTCCTATTCCCTTACAACTCCTAATTCTTCTCTAAGAAAAAACCTCCTACATGAATGTCCCTCTCAATTAGGACTCTCCTAACTAGAGTCCTAACAGAATGTCCCTCTCAATTAGGACTCTCCTAGCTAGAGTCCTAACAGAATGTCCCTCTCAATTAGGACTCTCCTAGCTAAAGTCCTAACAGTTTTACATGAATGTCCCTCTCAATTAGGACTCTCCTAGCTAGAGTCCTAACAAACCCGCCCTCTTCAAATCAGCCTTGTCCTCGAGGCTGACGATTCATGAATTTTGAGAATTTGATCTTCAAGTCATCATAGTTCTCCAAAGTGGCATATTCTGTTAGTAGGTTTGCCCACTGTATTAGCAATTCAGTAGTGGATCGTCGTCGTCAAGTCATAATCCGTCGATCAATAATGGCACTTGGTTGAGTCTGAAGTCCTCCTTGGGTAGTTATATTTGGTGGGTGGCTTTGGGCTATCTCCAACCACCTATTTACAACTTCTGTTTGGCCATCGGTTTGTGAGTGATATGTCATACTCCTTTTCAATTTAGTACTCTTATAGTGTAATTCTTTTGAGTCCCAATTGTAATGAGCTACGGAGCTTGGTGCTTCCTCCAATTTTTTTATAATCTTACTAGTCTCTGAATCTTCTTGCCATTCCATCTTAATATCCTCAAGGAAGTCGCTGGTTGGAAGTAAAACGACCGAAAATTCAGCTTGCTCAGATAGCTGCGAAAGCGCATCTGCAACAATATTCTCTTTCCACCTTTTGTAAGTTATTTCATAATCAAATCCAAGAAGTTTTGTTACCCATTTTTGCTGCTCAGGGGATGATATCTTTTGCTCCAAAAAGTACTTGAGGCTTTTATGGTCGGTTTTAATTTGAAATCGTCGACCAATCAAGTAGGGTCTCCACCGCATTGCTGCGCGCACAATAGCGAGCATCTCCTTATCATATGTTGACTTATTTTGATAGGAGGGAGATAATGCCTTGCTAGTGTATGCGAGTGGTCGACCATCTTGCATGAGAAAGACTCCAATTCTGACTCCAGATGTGTCGGCCTCAATAATGAAGGGTCGGTTGAAATCTGGTAGTGTTAGCACCGGCGTCGTCGTCATGGCTGCCTTAAGTTTGTCGATGGCAGCGGAGGCTCTGTCAGACCATTGGAAGACATCTTTTTTCAGTAAGTAAGTAACTGGTGCACTAATCTCTCCATAGTTTTTCACGAACTTACAGTAGTAGCCTGTTAAACCCAGAAAGCCATGTAGCAATTTTATGTTCCTCGGGGTCAGCCAGTTTTGCATTGCTCCAATTTTGAAGGGGTCTACTGCCACACCTTTCTCTGATATGATATGCCCAAGATATTCCACCTTCTTTTGAAGAAAGTAAAAATTCATAGTGGTTGTTGTGTGTTCAAAAGGTGGTTTTCGGTATGTCTTCTTTGCATACTCGTATTTGATGATACCCGGATCGAAGGTCCAACTTTGTGAAGATTTGTGCTCCCTTAGCAACTCATCTACTACTGGAATAGGGTATTTATCCTTGATGGTTATGCCATTGAGAGCTCGGTAATCAACACATAATCGCCATATTCCATCCTTCTTTCGTATGAGGAGCACCGGTGAAGAGTAAGGGCTGCAACATGGCCGAATAACTCCTGTTTTGAGCATCTCTTTTACAATCCTTTCTATTTCATCCTTCTGGAGATATGGATACTGATATGGCTGAGCATTTACTGTAGATTTTCCTGGAAGAATCGTTATACAATGATCATGCCAACGGGTAAGAGGTAGGTTGCACGGTTCGTCAAATATATCTGAAAATTCAGCAAGCAAAGGAAGTAGATTTGGATCTTCAAATTTTGTTGGCTCTCCCTTAGTTTGCTGCTCAAGTTGTACCAAAAGGCCGCTGCATACTTTATGCAAAACCTTCTTCATTTGTTGTGTGCAAATCGTCGTTATGTCGCCCTCATGTTTCCCGTTCAGTATCACCTGTTTCTCCTTACTGTAAAATTTCATAATTAGTTGCATAAAATTCCAAGAAATATCACATAATGTTGTCAACCATTTAATTAAGAGCATGGCCTCATGATCATTAAGAGGGAGAAGGAAGAAATCTGTAATTATCTCTTGGTCCTGCAGCAATAGTTTCTCCTGCGAGCGCCTACAATCATAATTCAAAATCCGTCCGTCGACGACCTTAACGTTAAACCTGCTGCAATTCTCAATAGGTAAGGCCATCTAGATAGTAACCTTACTATTTAGAAAGTTATTAGAACTGCCCGTGTCGACAAGAACAGTGATCGGTTGTTGTTTGAGAAGGCCTCCAACTTTCATCGTTTGCGGGTTTGAGTAGCCGGCTAGTGCATGTACCGTAACTTCAGTCGGTTGTGGGTCTTCTTCTACATCTTCTTCTTCATGTTCAAGGCTCTCTTCTAGATGTTCAATGATCTCTTCTTCTATTGGTTCAATCATAAGAAGTCTCCCTTTACTACAGCGATGCTCATGGCTCCACGGCTCGTCACAATGCCAACATAACCCCTTCGCATATCGCTCCCGAAGCTCTTCTCTTGTTGACCTCTTTGGTGTAGGGACTTGGTCGATAGTAGGGTGGGCTGAGGGCTTCAATATTACTGGTTGAGGAGTGACCCTAGTCCTCCGAGCTTCATGGTTCAATTGCTCCTCTTGATGTCGTGCGAAAGAGATGGCTGCCATAAGTGTATACGGTTGTCGCGCTTTAACTTCTCCTCGGATCTCCGGCTTCAAGCCCTCAATGAAGGTCCTCAATAGCTGTTTTTGAGACCAATCACGAGTTTGATTAGATAACCTTTCAAACATGGTTTGGTACTCCTGAATGGTGGAGGTTTGTCGGATCTTTGCTAGTTGTTCGTCAATATTCTCGTAATCGGTTGGTCTGAAGCGAATCAGCAGTCCTTCTTTGAATTGTCGCCATGAAAGGACTCCATAAGTATGTTCAAACCAGTCAAACCACTGTATAGCATCCCCTTCAAGATGTATAGCTGCAATTTTCACCATAGATACATCCGCGGTTTTGTGGTACCGAAAATATCGCTCCGCGCGCGAGATCCAACCAATCGGGTCTCCTTCTTCCCATCTAGGGAAGTTCACTCTCATGCATTGATAGTTGGGGTCAGTAATATAGCCTCCCCTCCCTTGGAAGTCATCTATTCGGGCTTGGTATGATTGGGCAAAGCTCTCTCCTTGATTTGATTTCTTCGGGCTTAGTGGTCGGCCCAATCTGAGTTCGGTAAAGAGCATCCGAATCTTATCCTCCATTCGCACCTCCAAGGCTTCAAATTTAGCATTGATTGCCTCCTTAGATGCCATAGTATATACCCCCAAATCTCTCTTTTGTTGTTGGGTTAAAGGCATGTATAGGTTGAGAGAAGTGATGGTTGAAAGGGTTGGTGGATTGATGGATGTAGGCTGCGGTTTAGGCTCGTTTTGTGGCTGTTTTGGGTACAGTTTGAGGGTGTGGTTTGGCAGAATTTTAGGTTGTGGATGAAAGTTTTGGATCTGTGGTAGATGGTAGCAAAGGTTTGACAGAAATCCGTAGAAGTTGCAGTAAGTATGTGCTGTCTTGTAAGAGTAGAATTGTCGTCGAAGAAACAACGGTTTCTCGACGTAATTTCCACCAAAAACTTAAGAGAATTGAGGACGGAATTGATAGAAAAATCACAGTTTATATGACAGCAACGATATCTAATTTAATCAAGAAAATTTCGGCAGTATAACAGCAAGGAAATTGGTGCAAGTTGCAATTGCAGAATTGTCGTCGAAAAATTTCAGCGGGTTACGATGAAAATTTGCAGCAACATAAAATCATTTTTAGAGATGAATTTCTTAATAGATCAATCTTAGATGGAAGCCAAGATGATCTATGAAGTGTATAAGAAATTTCATTCAAAAAATATTGCAAATAGATGGGTTAAGGCAACGATATGCAGCTGAAATTTTCTGCAGCATAGATTTTCAAGTGCAGCAGATTGGACATAAAAGATCAGTAGTTTATATTGAGAATTTTTCGATGAAACCAAAGAGAAATCTACTGTTAGGAAGTGTCAAAGATGTCATAAAAATTTCGTAGAAATTTGGATAGAAAAAGCACAGTAGCAAGATCAAACAGATGGTGCTATGCGGCTTGAATTCTGCAATTCAAGTGCAGCAAATTGGACATAAAAGATCAGTAGTTTATATTGAGAATTTTTTGATAAAACTAAAGGGAAATCTACTGCTAGGAAGTGTCAAAGATGTCATAAAAATTTCGTAGAAATTTGGATAGAAAAAGCATAGTAGCAAGATCAAACAGATGGTGCTATGCGGCTGGAATTCTGCAATGTATCTTTCGTCGTAGAGATGAAAACTTTGTGACGAAAAGTTTATGCAGCAATATAGGAACAAATTTTTTTTTTTTTTTTTTGGATTTTTGAATAAGGATAACTAAATTGCAGCAGCAGTAAGGTAGAAAACCAGAATCTGTTGCAATTCACGGGGAGATCAAAGGATGATCCGTGGTGGTGGAGATGATGGCGGAATTCGGTGATGATCTTTTAAGCAATTGTGGGAATTGCTTTGGACGGTTATGGAGGGTTGATGGATGGCTGTGGAAGGGCAGCGAGACGCCAAGAACGCTGCTTTGATACCAGGTGTTAGAACCCTTGCAGATTCTAAACCTGGGGTTGATCTCTTTAGGGGATCGGCCTCCTTGGAACTATATAGGGGTTCCTCCCTCCAAGTGCTGCTCAAAGGCTGCAGAAAAGTTTCATCTATTGCTTGGGAAAAGAGGAGGAATACATGGCTATTTATAGGGCTTCTAAACCCTAACTCCTAATAGGACTCCTACTTAAGACTCTTACTTCTAACCAACTCCTAATAGGACTCCTACTCAAGACTCCTATTCCCTTACAACTCCTAATTCTTCTCTAAGAAAAAACCTCCTACATGAATGTCCCTCTCAATTAGGACTCTCCTAACTAGAGTCCTAACAGAATGTCCCTCTCAATTAGGACTCTCCTAGCTAGAGTCCTAACAGAATATCCCTCTCAATTAGGACTCTCCTAGCTAAAGTCCTAACAGTTTTACATGATTGTCCCTCTCAATTAGGACTCTCCTAGCTAGAGTCCTAACAGTGGTCTTCTTGTGTTCACAGTGCCATATCCTTCTTGTTCTTTGGAAGGGTGTCCTCAAGCTCTCCATAAGCTTTACATGTCATTTCATAGGTCATTAGTGACCTAATTAGTTCTTCAAAAGGAAAATTAGTTAGATCTTTGGCCTCTTGAATAGCTGTTACTTTAGGGTTCCAACTTTTTAGAAGGGATCTTAAAACTTTATTAATGAGTTCAAAATCTGAGAAACCTTTACCAAATCCTTTTAGACTATTAACGACATCCGTAAATTGGGTGTACATGTCTCCAATGGTATCACTCGGTTTCATTCAAAACAATTCATAAGAATGCACTAAAAGGTTAATTTTTGACTCTTTTACTCTACTAATGCCTTAATGAGTCACTTCGAGTGTGTACCAAATATCAAAAGTCGTTTCACAAATCGATACTCGATTAAAATCGTTTTTATCTAATGCACAAAACAAGACATTTATAGCTTTTGCATTTAAAGCGAAAGTCTTCTTCTCCAACTCAATCCAATAGTTCATTGGAAGAGAAGACTTTTGAAATCCATTTTCTACAATATTCCAAAGGTCAAAATCCATTGAAATTAGGAAGATCCTCATTCTTGTCTTCCAATATATGTAATCCGTCACACTGAACATGGGCAGACGTGTAATTGAATGACCCTCTTGGTTGCTAGTAAATGCCATCTCTCTTGGGTTTAAAACCAATTAAGAGTAAACCTTGCTCCGATACCAATTGTTAGGATCAAGAGCGCATTAAGAGAGGGGGGTGAATTAGTGCAACGAAAAACTTATGTAATTTCAGAAAATATTTCATACATATGAAGGAAATCGATTCGGAAAGATAATTACTTTAAAACGTAAGAGAGCGTAAGTGTAGTGAAAGTAAGATGAGGAGAAGGAGTACTTTGCTATAAAATGATTTGCAGTTAAAGAAGATTGCTCAAAATGAAATGCAAACCATATTTAGAGTGGTTCGGTCAATCGTGACCTACATCCACTTTCGACTTCCTCTTCCGACGAGGTCACCGGTGTCCACTAGAGGCCTTCCTTCAATAGGCGAAGGCCAACCACCTTTTACAGCTTTTCTCCTTTTGCTGAGTTTAGGAGACAACCCTTACAAGTTTCACTCCTCTCTTGAATGATCTCAACACTTAGAAAAGGAGGAGGAGAACTCTAGCACTTTTACAACTCTTTAACACTTCAAAGACTCAAGAATATATCAAGATTTCGGTGCCCTTTCATCAAAAAAGGGTGGGGCATTTATAGACCCCAATGGCTTTCAAAAATGGAGCTAAGAAGTGTCTTATTCCTAAAATCCAGAGTACTAGTGGTACCATCACCGTTACTAGGTGGTACTACCGCTGCTAATATGACCTTGGGCGGTACCACTGCTGAACAAGGGTGGTACCACCGCTGGCACCACTGTTGCCAGCGATACCACTGCCCATCCTGGGCAGTACCACTACCCAGGAATCCAGGGGCACTGCTTTCCAAGTGGTGCCACCGCCGGCCCTAGCGGTGCCACTGCCAACTGAGAATTCTAGGTCCTGGTTGGGTCTTGAATTTGGCCCAAACCTGCCCAACTTAGGGCCCAGTTGGCCCCTAATTAAGTTAGTGGGATTACCTCCAAATCTTAACTTAATTTACACTCTAACCATGATAATTAAGACATGATTACTGCAATTCAAGTTCCGGTGCATCAATCGCACTTCCGGTGAGCTTCCAGTGTACTTCCGGTGAACATCCGACAAACTCTCAGTAATGCTCCGACGGACTCCCGGCAAGCTCTTGGACTTTGCGACGATCTTCTTGGTGAGTTCTGACGAGCTTCTATGGTAAGCTCTAGGACTTCTCGTTTGGTTCCCGTAGAATTTCTGATGAACGTCCGAACTTCCGACGAACTCTCGAACTCCCAACGTGATCTCGATCTTGACTTTGGCACAACACCTGCTTCATATCTTACTACTATCGTAGTTAATCCTGCATACTTTTCTCAATAAATAGATTAGATAAAATAAATTATAATTGACTTCATCATCAAAATCCGAGATTCAACAAAAGCTCAATATATGGCATAGAACCCCTTATCATAAGTAGAATATTTCCTTCTTGTATCATTCAGCTTCTCACTAAAAAATACAATCAGTTTTTCTTCTTGACTCAAAACAGCACCAATTCCTACATTAGATGTATCACATTCAATCTTAAACACATTGTCAAAATTTGGTAGAACTAAGATAGTAGTTTCGGTCTCCTTTCTTTTTAAAAGCTCAAAAGTATCATTAGCCTCATTAGTCCTTTGAATTTATCATATTTCAAACATTCGGTGATTGGAGCAACAATAGAGCTAAAATTCTTGATGAATCTTTTGTAAAAAAAAGTTAAGCCATGGAAACTCCTCACATCATGCAATGAAGCAAGTGTTGGCCAATTGAGAATATTCCAATGGTTACTTTGATCCATCATGATTCCATCTTTTGAAATAATATACCCCAAAAACACAACACTAGATGAAAAGAAATCACACTTTGTTAGATTAGAAAAAAGCTTTTGTTGCCTCAAAATAAGAAATATTTCTTTCAAATGATTTATATGCTCCTCTTCGCTCTTGCTGTACACCAATATATCATCAAAGTAAACAACAACAAATATTCCAATGCATGGCTTAAGTATGTGATTCATAAATCTCATGAAGTGCTAAGAGTATTAGATAGCCCAAATGGCATAACCAATTATTCATATAAGCCTTATCTAGTTTTAAATGCTGTTTTCCACTTATCTCCAGGCCTCATTCTTATTTGGTGATAGCCACTCCTCAAATCAATTTTAGAGAAAATAAAAGCATCATATAATTGATTAAGTAAATCATCTAACCTTGTAATAGAAAAATGATAGTCCATTGTGATTTTGTTGATGGTGCAACTGTCCATGCACCTTCTCCAAGAACCATCCTTCTTAGGCACCAACAAGGCGGGAACTGCACAAGGACTCATGCTCTCTCGTATTAACCCCTTTTTTACTAATTCATCAACTTGCCTTTGAAGTTCTTCGTGTTCCTTAGGACTCATTCTGTACGTAGCCTTATTAGGTAGAACAGCTCTTGGAAAAAGATCAATGTGATGTTGAATGTCTCTCAAAGGTGGAAGGCCATGTGGAATCTCTTCTGGTATAACATCTTAAAATTTCTCTAGGATTGGTTACATGATTTCCGATGTCTCCTTATGTTATTCGTTCTCCTCTACTACTATTAGGGCCAAAACATGACCACCCTTGTCTAATTCACATTTGCATTCCTTATAAGATATAAAAGCACTAGCTTCCTTCTTTGGTGCACTGATTTTGGAAGGTTGTAATGGAGCTAAGATAATCTTCTTTTCATTCACCTTAAAAGAATAAGTATGTTTATAACCATCATATAATACTCTTCTATCATAATGTCATAGTCTTCCCAACAACAAATGACAAGCATCCATAGAAGCAACATCACACTACACTTTGTCTTTATAATACTTGCCAATAGAAAATGAAACTAAACATCTTTTTGTTACCTTGATGTCATTTCCTTTTTGCAACCAATATAATTGATATGGATGTGGATGAGGGATTGTGTTTAACTTCAGCTTCTGCATTATCTCTAAAGAAATCATGTTCTCAAAACTACTGTCGTCGATGATCACCAAGCATACCTTGTCAAGAGAAGTGCATTTAGTGTGAAACACATTTTTTCGCACACAATTTTCATCATCGGCCACAAAAGACACTTGCAAGCTACGTTGTAATACAATAGACAAACCATGATCTGCATAAGTAACCTCTTCCTCTTCCTCATCTTTATCATATTTTGGTTCGTCGTCAGCTTCGTCTTCTCCTCCATCACTATGATCTTCAACCAAAGTTACAATCCTCCTATTTGGATAATCTAAAGCAATATATGTCCAAAACCATGACATTTGAAGCATTTTCGGCCACTTGAGGTATAAGAATTAGGCATTTTTTTGCTGCCAATAGATTCTTCACCCTTTTCTTGCACCTTTGATATCACCTTGCTTTGGACAGTAGGCTTAGAACTTCCTCCTTTTGTATAGCCTTCTTTTGAGCCGTACCGAGAACTCTTTTCAAAATAGACAAAATCAGCATGAAAATAATGTCCATGAATATACTTTTGATGAAGATATACCTCCTCTCCCAAGGGAGTCGAGAAGATGTTGGACAAGAAATAGAATTCAAGATAAGTGGTAAAATAAATATAATCCGAGATTGGAGATTCCAAAGTTTGAAGGTAAAATAAATGTTGATGACTTTATAGATTAGCTTAATACAATAGAAAAAATTTTCGATGTTCATGAACCACCAGAACAAAAGGTCAAACTTATGGCACTCAAACTCAAACAAAATGTATCTTTTTGGTGGGAAAATCTAAAAAAATAAAGAGAATGTAAGGGAAAGAGTAAAATCGTGACATAGAAAAAAATAAAAAGGGAGCTGAAGAGAAAACTACTAGTGGCATGGTATGAAGAGAGATATAACAGAGTTTGTTTCTAAATGTTTGATATGCCAACAAGTGAAGATAGAACACCGAGAGCCTACGAAAAAATTACAAAGGATTTCGATTCCTGAATGGAAGTGGGAGCAAGTCACTATAGATTTTGTGATAGTATTACTCAAGATTGCGAAAGGATATGACGGAATTTGGGTAGTAGTAGACAGACTTACTAAATTTGCTCACTTCCTTCTTGTTAGCAAGAAGTATCCATTGGATAAACTAGTAGGCTTATATATTAAGGAGATTATTCGATATCATGGGGTACCGGTTAGCATTATCTCAGATAGAAATCCAAGGTTCACCTCTAAATTTTGAGTAAGTCTACAAAAATCTTGGGGTATACAATTAAAGTTTAGTATAGCTTTTCACCCCCAAACTGATAGCCAATCTGAAAGGACAATACAAACTCTTGAAGATCTCTTAAGAGCATGTGCTGTGGACTTTGGTGGGAGTTGGAATATGCACTTACACCTAATTGAGTTTTCTTATAATAATAATTACCACTCTAGCATACAAATGACTCCATTTGAAGCTTTTTATGGAAGAAAGTGTAGATCACCTATATATTGGGATGAGGTAGGAGAATAGAAGCTTTTAGGACCTTAATTAATTCAAAAAGATGTTGATAATGTTGAAATTATATGCCAAAGATTATTAACAACTCAAAGTCATCAAAAAAGTTATGCAGATCGAAGGTGAAGAGATCTAGAGTTCGAAGTTGGTGAGCAATCTTCTTAAAAGTGTCGCCAACCAAGGGAGTTATGAGGTTTGGTCAAAGGGGGAAGTTAGCCCCAAAATTCATTGGCCCATTTGAGATCTTACAAAAGGTTAGGCCGGTGGCATATAGATTGGCATTGCCCCCAACTTTGGCTAGCATCCATGATGTATTCCATGTGTCTATGCTTCGAAGATATATCAAGGATCCATTACATGTTATATCTTACCAACCTCTACAATTAAGAGATGATGCCACTTTTGGAGAACAACCAAACCAGATCTTGGAAAGGAAAGAAAATGTTCTAAGGAATAAAATAATACCTTTGGTAAAGATTTGTTGGCAATACCATTCAGACCAAGAGGCAATGTGGGAAAGAGAAATGTAATCAAATTCTATTAAGGTGAGCTAAATTTTGGGACCAAATTTCCTATAGGAGGGGAGAAATATAATCAAATCAAATATTTAAGTTAGGAATTAAATTTTTTTCCTTACTTATCATTGTAATTTAGGAAACATTAATCTATTTCCTTGTTTGTTAATATGAATTATGAAATAACTAGTAAGCATTCCAAATAGGGTGAGATCATATTTGTTAGTATATTAAATAGAAATAATCTATAATAAATAAATACAAAAATAAAAATAAACTTCCTTTAATGGAGGCTCACCTCCTCCTATTTAAGTGGAAGGATTTCTCTCCTTCATTCCTCACATAGCTGAGCCCTATAATGAGAGGAACGAGGAGTTACACTCTACTGACAAGAGGTAGGTTTCCCTACCTTTCTTGAAAATAAAAGTTTTATATTTTATTTTGGTTCTTTAAATGTTAAAAGCTTTGTAGTTTGAAAATATTTATTAGTTCTTTAAATGTCAAAATTTTATTATTGCATTAAAATCTATTGAAGTTTTTATAATGTATTTTTTTATCCTTGTTTAAGATTTTTATTTTTAGATTTAAATATGTTAAAAATTTATATATTTTATATATTAAATCTATGATATTTTCTGGCATCACAACTTATTTTGGATTAGAATATCTGTTAAATTAAAATATATTATCTAAAATTATGATATTCTTTGATCTAAAATTTAAAATGTATTAATCTAAATGATTTAAAATTTATTTGACTAGAATATGTTTAAATAATACATGTGTTGAAAATATGATTTCTAATCAAATTTAGAATGTTATTTCCTTGTATTGAAGCTTATCTCCTTATCTATCTTTTAATGCGTTATTATGTTTTTGTTTATATTGTTAATGAATATATGTTGTGATATAAAATTAGATATTAATTGGATTGAAATTGCTTAAAGACCAGGCCCAACCCACGGATCAGGCCTTGGCCCGTAGGCTAACCTAGCCCAACCATCATGGGCGGTCACATGCGACGCACATGACTAGTTCATGGGCTAGGGCTGGGCCAGCCTTGTATGATGCATGCCTAGTCATGTGTAATGCACATGACCAGTAGATGGACTGGCCCAATCTAGCCTAATATTGTTATTGGATTTAAGCTCAAATATTGAATGAACGAAACTAAGCTTGATTAGTCTAGATCGATTCAGGGTGAATTCGAATCGATTGACTTATACAAGTCAATTTAACCTAAATTGAACCTAATCTAGTCCAAATTATACTATTCTAGGGTGGTTCCAAACCAGTTAAATGAAGATTAGAGATTGGTTCAGTTAGATTATAGTAAATTGAGTTCAATTGCATCGATTGAACTAGGGTTCAAGTTAATTGAGAGCTAATTTGTATTATTTGATATTGATGATATTTGAAAGAGATATTTTAAATATATTATTTTATCCCAATATGAACATGACCAGTATGAGATTATGTTATTTCTCTACCGAGAGCAGGTAGGGCGATTCTTTTCAGGGATTAGCAGGCCATCAAATGTGGCGGTTGGACGGTTCCTCCATCCGTTGCTGGGAGGAACGTGTCCCCACTTTGGCGAGTGAGGGACACCACTCTATCCATTTTTGGGAGTGCGATATGAGTTTGCCTCTATCTGTTATTGGGAGAATACAAACTCATCCCGTAGGATAAAGCCTCTCCATCCGTTGTTGGGGGAGTGCTCCTTCGGGTATTTGATATACGCTAATGGGATAATTGATTGAATTTTGATCATGTACATTTTGAGTTGAGTTTTGGGGTTCCTACTCAGTGTTGCTGAATTTTCTTTGTTTTTGATTTTTAGAGCAACATCCCTCTAGTACTAAATCGGATTCCAATGGAGAGCGGACCTTCCTCTATCGCTAGGTAGAGCCGCTTTGATGATTCTTGAAGTTAACATTACTATGTTTATTTTTCTATTTATGATTTGATAAATAAATAAATTATAATAAATATTTATGAATAATGAATAAAATGATGTTTATCTACTTGGCCTGAATGTATGGAAAGATATAAAAAAAAAATCCAAGATGAGACACTTAAACTATTTTCCCATTGAATACCTGATTGGGTCATTGATGACTTACAAAATGAGTTGTATGACTTATAAAGAGCTTGAGAACAATCTTCTAAAGAACATGAAGGATTTGACATTTAGAACAAATGAAGACCACTCGAGCGAAAGCTCAAGTGATGATGACTTTGAACTCTTGACTATGAAGCATAAATTTTTTTTAAAATAAGAATCTAAGAATAAAAATAAACTTAAAAAGAAGAAGCTATAAAAAAAAAAAAAAAACACTCAAGGTGGCTTGAGATGAATCAAGTTCATCCAAAGATGAAGAACAAACCAACAATGGCGAGGGTGTTGAATCTCGGATTTTGATGATGAAGTCAATTGTCATTTGTTGTCTAATCTATATGTTGAGATAAGTGTGCAGGATTAACTACGATGAAAGTAAGATATGTAGCAGGAGTTACGCCGGAGTCAAGACAATGATCACGTTGGGAGTTCGAGAGTTCAACGGAAGTTCGAACAGTCGTCGGAGGTTTTGCGGGAACAAATCCGAGAAGTCCATGAGCTTGCCAAAGAAGCTCGTCGGAACTCGCCAAGTGGATCGTCGCAAGTCCAGGAGTTTGCCGGAAGTCCGCAGGAGCGTCACCAAGGGTTCATCGGATGATCGACGGAAGTTCGCCGGAAGCTCGCCGGAAGAAGCGATTGACGCACCGGAACAAGTTGCAGAAATGTCTTAGGAAATATCATAGTTAGCACAATAATTAAGTTGGAAATGGGAGGTGATCCCATTAACTTAATCTTGGGGCAATTGGGCCCCTGAAAAACCCAAATTGGGCCGAATGGATCAACCCATTCGGACCCTGATTTCTGCCAGGCGATTGAACCGCCCAAGCCAGGAGGTGGCACCGCCTGGGCTAAGTCTCCAAGTGAGACTGGGTGGTGCAACCGCCCCAGCTAGGAGGTGGCACCGCCTGGGCTCAGTCTCCGAGAGAGACTGGGCGATGCAACCTCCCCTGATAGGAGGTGGCACCGCTTGGGCTCGGTCTCCGAGCTCCGGCTGAGTGGTGCAACCGCCTCAGTCAAGAGGTGGCACCGCCTGAGCTCGGTCTTCGAGCTCTGGCAGGAGGTGCAACCGCCCCTGACAGGAGGTGGCACCGCCTAGAGGCTCAGTCTTCGAGCTCTGCCAGGCGGTGCAACCGTTCCAGTCAGGAGGTGCAACCGCCAGATCCTAGAATTCCGGGAATTGACAGTTTTATGCTCCAAATTCAAACTAGGTTGGGGCCTATAAATACCCCACCCATTCAACACTGAAAGGGCACAAAACATACACCGAAATCTTGATCTTGTTCTGTGATTTTTAGAGCTCAAAATTGTTGTAAAGGCCAAAAGTTCTTCTCCCTCTTTTCTTCCAAGTTCTGAGCTTTAAAGAGAGGAGAGAAAATTCTGTAAGGGTTGTCTCCTAAGCCTGTCAAAAGGAGTGAAACTGTAAAAGGTTGGTTAGCCTTAGCCTATTGAAGGAAGGCCTCTAGTTGACGTCGGTGACCTCGTCGGTAGAGGAAGCCAAAAGTGGAGTAGGTCAAGATTGACCGAACCACTCTAAATCTTGGTTTGCATTTACTTTGAGCATATTATCTTTACTGCAAACCTCCTCTAAAGCTTAGTGCTTTCTGCGCATATACAATCGGGTTTGAAGATTTGCACTTTCCAAATCGGCGTTTAGACGTAAATCAGTTTTATCGTACGATCATCATATTTTTGTTTGCGTTTACGTTTTGATTTCTATCATAACTGCAACTGCCTTTATATCCTTGCTTAAACTGCATCTCGCTTAATCAAGTGATTTACGAATAAGCATTTAGACATAAATCAGTTTTTTCGTACGAATATCATATTTCAGTTTGCGCCTACTATCTGATTATAATCATAACTGCAAACTGCATTTATATCTTTGCTGCATCTCGCTTAAACAAAAGTTAAAGTGATTTACGAATCGGCTTTCTTACCAAAATCACTTTTAACGAACGAACGCAGTTTTTATTTTTCGTAGAAGGCTTTCTGCTGCACTAATCCCCCCCCCCTCTTAGTGCTCTTGATCCTAACAGAGGGGGCAAACTATGCCTTAACAGCTTTCGACGACGAGGTAACCAAATTCCCTTTACTTTATTTCGAAATTACATGATGCATTTTATGAGTTATTTTTAAATTAGTTTAGAAAAATTATATATAATTTGTTTTTAAAAATTACATGATGTAATGAAAATGTTAAAAGTTTTGGGATCAAGGTTATCTTTCTAATGATTTTGAAAAATAAAAAATTAAGCATGACAATTGCATATACTCATAGCACTTTGTATGATGAGTTAGATTTACTTAATCATTTTAATTAAAAATGATCATGTTGTAGATTTAATGATGCATAATGATTTGAAATCTTATGTTTTGGAATTACATGTTACACTTTTGATCTTATATCTTTCATGACATGATTTTTTTATATTTATGTTTTGTATATCTCATGATACGATTGAATAATTGATGCATAGAATGAAAATGCATTACTATAATAAATAAAATGTTTATGATTAAAAATGCTTTATAAAATCATAATTGATGAAATAATGTAATGATAATTTGAAATCATGCTTAATGAGTTTATATTTCAAAATTATGCATGATAATCTTTCTGATGTATGGCTTATTGATCTTGTCATGATAAACTTTGCTTTTAAACGATGATGCATATTTTTGTTTGGCATAAAAATTTGGGCATGCTTATATAAAATCAATCATATAATTTGAAACACTAAAAAGAGGAAAGCTTTCTCCTCGAAATTTTTTTTCTCTACTTTATTGATTAAAAAAAAAGAGATTAATAAATCTATTTATATTATTTTATAAATCTCTTGAACTATTAAAGTGATTTTGATGACTTAGATTTGAATGAGTTATTAATCCAAATTACGATCTTGATTTCTCGATATTTGATACTTGAGATCTTTCTATGAATTGAGATCTTTTTCTCCTTGTTTCTTTTTGCTATTCATTAAAGAGAATATTTTTTAAAATGAATTATTATTAGGATCAAGAGCACTAAGAGGGGGGGGGGGGCGGGGCGGGGTGAGTGAATTAGTGCAGCGGAAAAACTTTCATTGATTTCAAACGACGTTCGTACGATGAAATCGTTTCCGATGTAAAACCATTTTCGGAAACTTAACTTGAAAGCGAGTTCGTAAAGGAGTGCAACAAAAGTAATGAGGAAGTAAAGTACATATGGAGGTTTGCAGTAAGGTAAACAACAAGAATAAATACAAACCAGAGAGCACCACAATTTTAGAATGGTTTGGTCAATCTTGACCTACATCCACTTTTGGCTTCCTCCTCTGATGAGGTCACCGACGTCCACTAGAGGCCTTCCTTCAATAGGCGAAGGCCAACCACCTTTTACACCTTTTTTTTCTTTTGACGGGCTTAGGAGACAACACTTACAGATTTTTACTCCTCTCTTGAATGATCAAAACTTAGAAGAAGAGAGGGAGAAGAACTTCTAGCCTTTTATAATACTTTTAAGCTCTCAAATTCTCAGAATAAATGTAAGCTTTCAGATCCCCTTTTATGCAGAAAGGGTGAGGTTTATATAGGCCCCAATTTGAATTTGGAGCTGAAAAGTGTCATCACTCAGTTTTTCGAGGTCCTAGCGGTACTACTGCCATAACTGGGCGGTACTACCACATGACACCACTCGGAGATCGAGCTTAGGTGGTAACACCACCTGACTAGGTAGTACTACTACCCAGAATTCCTGGGAGACCAAGTCTCCTGGGCGGTGCCACCACCGGCCAGGAATTCTGGGTCCGAATAGGCTGATCCATTCGGCCTAATTTAGGTCTGTCAATGGCCCAACTGCCCCCATATTAAGTTAATAGGATCACCTCCCATTCATAACTTAATCTACATGCTAACTATGATATTTAAGACATTAATACTGCAACTTGCTCCGGTGCGTCAATCACTTCTTTCGGCGAGCTTCAAGCGAACTTCCGACGCACGTCTGACGAACCCTCGACGATACTCCAATGGACTTCCGACAAACTCTTGGACTTGTAACGATCCACTTGGCGTGTTTCGATGAGCTTCTTTGGCAAGTTCTTGGATTTCTCGGATTTGTTCTCATAGAACCTCCGACGATCGTCCGGACTTCCGTCGAACTCTTGAAAATGTGATCATGGTCTTGACTCTGGCGCAACTCCTGCTACATGTCTTATTGTTATTGTAGTTAATCCTGCACACTTGTCTCAATATATGGATTAGATAACAAATGACAATTGACTTCTGTTGAATCTCGTATTTTGATGATGAAACCATTTGATATATGTTTATGTTTTAATCTGCGTTTTGAGTGACGTATGATGCTTCGATCAGGATAAGACAATTAAAGCAGGAAAAATCATGTTGTGCCGGAAGAACATGTTAGAAGATTGGACGTCGGGTCGGTGGATCGGTCGACGTATCGACAGAAGGCTTCAGGTCGTGGACTCGGGCATCGGGCCAAGAACAAGGATATCGGTGTTGCGGAGTCAACTGGCCGATTGGACAATAGGCCGCAGGAGAGGACGATGCGCCGAATAATCGGATGAAGCGTCGAGGGACCAATGACATGCCGGACAACTTGGTTAATTGCTTGGGATTAATTGTCTTGATCGAAGTTTTATTTTACATGTGCTGGATTAACTACGATGGAAGTAAGACATATAGCAGGAGTTATGCTAGAGTCAAGACTATGATCACGTTGGGAGTTCGAGAGTTCGACGAAAGTTCGGACGGTCGTCGAAGGTTCTACAGGAACAAATCCGAGAAGTCCAGGAGTTTGCCAAAGAAGCTCGTCGGAACTCGTCAAGTGAATCGTCACAAGTCCAGGAGTTTGCTAGAAGTCTGCCGGAGCATCACCGAAGGTTCGTCGGATGTTCGCCGGAAGTTCGCCAGAAGAAGCGATTGACGCACTAGAGCAAGTTGTAGTAAATGTCTTAAGAAATATCGTAGTTAGCATGTAGATTAAGTTAGGAATGGGAGGTGATCCCATTAACTTAATCTGGGGGCAATTGGGCCCTTGATAGACCCAAATTGAGCTGAATGGATCAACCCATTCGGACCAGAATTCCTGCCAAGCGGTGGCATCGCTAGGGTCGGCGATGGCATCACCCAGGAGAGGGTCTCCCAGGAAAGCTGGGCAGTGCAACCACCCTAGGCAGGCGGTGGCACCGCCTGGGCTCAGTCTTCGAGCGAGACTGGGCGATGCAACCGCCCCTGATAGGCGGTGGAACCGCTTGAGCTCAGTCTCCGAGCTCTGCCAAGCAATGCAACCGCCCCAGTCAGGCAGTGGCACCGCTAGGGCTCAGTCTCCGAGTGAGACTGGGTGATGCAACCGCCCC
Source organism: Musa acuminata AAA Group (assembly GCF_036884655.1). NCBI lineage: Eukaryota > Viridiplantae > Streptophyta > Magnoliopsida > Zingiberales > Musaceae > Musa > Musa acuminata. The sequence goes on along the minus strand of NC_088336.1, from coordinate 9,248,861 downwards.
TGTCAGGCGGTGGCATCGCCTTAGTGAGGAGGTGGTACCACCAGGACCCCGGAAATCGGGGAAAAGACATTTTTGGGCTCCAAATTCAAACTAGTTTGGGGCCTATATATACCCCACCCTTTCCTGCATGAAAGGGCACCGAAAGCTTGATCTTACTCTGTGATTTTAGAGCTCAAAAGTGTTGTAAAGTCTAGAAGTTCTCCTTCCTCTTTTCTTCCAAGTTTTGATCTTTCAAGAGAAGAGAGAAAAAATTGTAAGGGTTGTCTCCTAAGCCCGTCAAAAGGAGTGAAACTATAAAATGGTGGTTGGCCTTCGCCTATTGAAGGAAGGCCTCTAGTGGACGTCGGTGACCTCGTTAGTGGAGGAAGCCAAAAGTGGATGTACGTCAAGATTGATCGAACCACTCTAAATCTCGGTTTGCGTTTACTTTGAGCATCTTATCTTTACTGCAAACCTCCTCAGTAGCTTACTGCCTTCTGCTCATTTATAAACGTGTTTCTTAGTTAAGTATTTTTCGAATTGGCGTTAAGACGAAAATCGATTTTATCGTATGAACACCATATTTCAGTTTGCGCTTACATTCTGATTTCTATCTTAGCTGCAAACTGCCTTCCTTACTTTACTTCAAATACGTTTCTGTAAGCTTTCAAGTTATTATCTACGTGAAACGACTTTTACGTCGGATTCGGATTTCAACGTACGAACATAGTTTTAATCGTCGAAAGTTTTCCACTGCACTAATTCACCCCCACCCCCCCCACCCCCCTCTTAGTGCTCTTGATCCTAACAATTGGTATCAGAGCCCAGTATTTCTCATTTCAGATTTACACCCGAGAGAAATGACTCTTTATGGCTTTCAAGAGGGCTTATCGGTTGTTCATCCACCGTTGTTTAACGGATTGGACTACACTTATTGGAATACTCGAATGAGAGTTTTCTTGATTTCTATGAATTTGGATTTATGAAATATTATTGAACGATTTTCAACTTCCCTCTAAACCGATGAACGAATGGTTAGATTTTGAGAAGAAGTATTTTTCTTTAAACGCAAAGGCTATGAATGCCTTATTTTATGCTTTAGACAAAAATGAGTTCAATCGGATTTCTATGTGCGAAACAGCTTTTGATATTTGGCGAACACTTGAAATCACGCACGAGGGAACTAGTAGAGTCAAAGACTCGAAAGTTAACATTTTATTGCATAATTTTGAGCTTTTTCGAATGCAACTAAGCGAGACTATAGGCGACATTACACCCGTTTCACGGATGTCGTCAATAATCTAAGAGTTCTTGGTAAATCTTTTTCGAATTTTGATCTCGTAAGCAAGATCTTAAGATCCCTTCCAAAAAGGTGGGATTCTAAAATAACCGCAATACAAGAAACAAAAGATTTAAATATTTTTCCACTTGAAGAACTAATTGGTTTGTTGATGACATATGAAATGGTGCACAATGCACATGATGAACAAAATCACATTCCAAAGAACAGGAAGGATTTGGAACTCCGGACAAATGAATACCACTTGAGCAATGACTCAAGTGATGAGGATAATGATGAACTTGAATTTCGAACACTAAATCTTAATAAGTTAATGACCTAATTGGTTCTCATTAATGACCTATGAAATGACACTTTTGGAACATTTTGAACCCGATGAGCACTTGAACCACCTTCCAAATAATAGGAAGGATTTGAAACTCTAGACAAATGAATACCACTTGAGCGATGACTCAAGTGATGAGGACAATGATGAACTTGAACTTCGAACACTAAATCTTAATAAGTTTATTAAACAAAAATCTAAAATAAACAATAAACTTGAACGGAGGAAGAGGCCAAAGAAGAGGAAGGCAACCAAGGATGAATCAAAAACTTCCAAAGGTGAAACGGCGAATTGGGCTTTGATGAGCTTCGACTACAAGGTAAGTAACTCAACTCTCTTGAATTATTTTGAAATTACTTGAAGTTTTTCATGAGTGCTTAATTTAGATAGTAGGAATAGGAAATAAAAAATTGTTTTTCAAAAATTATATCATGTTTTTCTTATTAGCATATTTGAAAAATTAAAATTTTGATCATGAAAAGTATATTGCTAAGGTTTCATGCATGTTATGTTTTGAAATGTTGAATGATGTATGCAACATTAGGGATGATAATTATATGATATGTGATAATGCTTAGGATTAATCCATGCATGTGTATCTTGATGATTTTATGTCATGCATGAGTTTTTGAAGTAAATGTTGATTTGAAACTCTCATTTTAGATTAACATGTTTTTGGTCTAATCGTTTTTATGACAAATTAAGATGACATTCTCATGACATATTAAGATGACATAGTGTATATACATCTATGTATGAATTTCTTGATAGTCTTTTGATGATAGATGTGATATCATGATATGTTTGGTCTTGACGGTTTCATGACGAAACTTATGTTTCGATTTTAAATGATGATACATGTTTTCACAAAAGACTTGAATACCCTCACATGAAATCAATGAAATGGAAATGAATTTTCTATCCTATTGAGATTAATGAATTTATTTTACCAATCTTGTGAATCTCACGAAAATAAACATAAAAATAAATGAGTGTATCATGCATTTGGTCTTAATGATTTCTCTTGAACATACTTTTTGAAATCATACTTGATGATGAATATCAAGATATTAAAAGGATGTTAACATGGAATCATGCTTGATGATTTGTTTTATGAAATTTACCTTTCCGTCTTAAATGTTGACACTTGTTTTATTAAAGGTAAAGGCATGCTTAAGCAAATCACATGAATAGAAATTTATAAAAACGAAATGTGATCCTCTATCTTATCGACTTTTTAATAAATCTATGCTTATCATGTATGAATTTATTGAATGTAACTTTGAGGATGATTTCGGATTTCACAAATGCCTGATTCATACTTATGACATGAGACACATTTTAAATATAAATCATGTTCAATGCTTCAATCATGTTAAATATGATAAAATGAGGGGAAATTTTGATCATGCATGGTAGGATATAATTGCTATAATGAGAATATTACACTATTACATGCCTTAATAACATGTTGGAAATTATGTGTTTTGGATACAAAAATATCCATGATCATGAGCATGTTTTATCTTCACATGATTGTGTTTGAAAATCTATAGCAAAACCATATCCGAATGCATGAAAGTATTAAATTTCATTTTCAAATTTTCTTGATCCTAACAATTCATTTTTGAAAATCTATTGATCTTGATTTGATGATTTAAATGAGCTTTATTTTGATTTTTCGAAATTTATAAATTGAGATTTCTTATGCTTAAATCAAGATTTTATATACATAAATTAATATCTTATTCTCTTACAAGATTGAATGAATTCTATCTTTTTCATGATCTCCTAAGAATTCTTTATGTTATTTATTTAAGAGGAGATTTATTAAAATGAACCATGGTTTCTCTTGATTTCTCGAAATTATAACTTGAGTATTTATTTTATAAATCAAGATTGTTTATATGTTCTCTTATGACATCTTTTAAGGCTTATGACTTGAATTTTGTTATGTAAAATTCTTTGAATGAATGAAATACATCTCATCACCTAATAATTCTTCTTGATATTCCTTATGTGATGATATGAATACATGAAATATTCATTAATTTGTTTTGATAAGAAGTTTCGATCATGCATTGTAGGATGTAATTGACAAAATTAGTACCATCATGATGTGAAATAAATGATGATTTGGAATCATACATTAATAATGATTTTATATTTTATGATTTGGTATGATGCATGCAATGATGAAATATTCATGAATTTGAAATGATGCATGCAATACTTATGACAATGATGTACATGATGTATTGCATATGATGTGTATCATGAATGCTTTAAATAATGAATGTTTGGTATCATGATCAACATGTTGATAAATGCTAAAAATTTTAATGTTTGAGTATCATGTATGATATGCTCATTAATGATGATTGATTTATTTTTCGGTATCGTGAATGAAAAATAAGATTTTTGAAATTTTGTATGTTTTAATTTGAATATATAATGATGCACAAATAAGATTGATACTTACCTTTGTCATAATCTGAAAATTGATATAAGGGTCTTCCCTTCTTTTTGGTAATGACAAAAGGGGAGCAAGAATTTCTAGTATGAACATCATGAAAAGAGGCAAACTAGCTAGCTTGCATAATTCAAGACGAAAGCAAAAATTGCACTTCTCAAAAGAGAAGAAATTGCTATCTTGAACATCACCGATAATTGCTAGTTTGAAATCTCAAGAAGATGCAAAACATGCTAATGTGCACATCTAGCAAACTTGCATATTTTAAGAAGCAAGAGTTGCTTTCTTGAACATCTCTAATTTGCTAGCTTGCATGATGTAGAAGTTGCTATATCAAAAGAAGCAAAAGTGCTATCTTGTAAAACTTGATAGCTTGAATGTTCTAAGCATGATGTAACACTTGCTAAATTTTCTAGCTTCAAAACTACATGATGATAAAACTTGATATTATGTTTTTCATGCAATAAGTTGAATTAATACTACAAACACATTAGAGTTGGAACTTCTCATTTTTGTTGATGACAAAGGCGGAGAAGTATGATGTTATGTATAAGTTTATGCATAAGTTCATGATGATGTGTTGCAAGTATTCATGATGAATATTGCAATGACTTGAATTCAGTTTGAATTCAAGGTTCTATCAATATGGCATATTGATAGGGGGAGTTTGTTTAACCTCCGGGAGTTAAGGTTAACTCCGTCATCAATTGGTTGTCATCATCAAAAAGGGGGAGATTATGAAATCTCATATTTTGATGATGAAACAACTTGATATATGTTTATGTCTTAATCTGCATTTTGAGTGACGCAGGATGCCTCGATCAGGATGAGATAATTAAAGCAGGAAAAATCATGTTGTGCCGGAGGAACATGTTAGAAGATTGGACATCGGGCCGGTGGATCGGTCGACGTATCAACAGAAAGCTTCGGGCCATGGACTCGGGCATCGGGCCAAGAAGAGCGGGTATTGTGCCAAAGATATCGGAGTTGCGGAGTCAACTGACCAATTGGGCAATAGGCTGCAAGAGAGGACGATACGTCGAATAATCGGACGAAGCGTCGAGGGACCAATAACATGCCGGACAACTTGGTTAATTGCTTAGGATTAATTGTCTTGATCAAAGTTTTGTTTCACATGTGCAGGATTAACTACGATGGAAGTAAGACATGCGGTAGGAGTTGCGCCAGAGTCAAGAGTATGATCACGTTGGGAGTTCGAGAGTTCGACGAAAGTCTGGACGGTCGTCGGAGGTTCTACGGGAACAAATCCAAGAAGTCCAGGAGCTTGCCAAAGAAGCTCATCAGAACTCACCAAGTGGATCATCGTAAGTCCAGGAGTTTGTCGGAAGTCCGCCGAAGCATCGCTGAAGGTTCGTCGGATGTTCGTCGGAAGCTCGCCGGAAGAAGCGATTGACGCACCGAAGCAAGTTGTAGTAAATGCCTTAAGAAATGTCGTAGTTAGCATGTAGATTAAGTTAGAAATGGGAGGTGATCCCATTAACTTAATCTGGGGGCAATTGGGCCCTTGATAGACCCAAATTAGGCCGACTGGATCAACCCATTCGGACCAGAATTCCTGCCAGGCTGTCACGAACGGTCGTCGCGCACCCGCAACAACTTCGTTCAACGAACCGTTCGTCGCTCACACCCGCATGTACAGCTGCTTGACAGCATGTTTTCCCATGGTTTTGGGTCATTTTGCTTGTAAATATGTAAGTTCGAACAAGCTGCAGCGTTGCAAAGCGATCGCTCACCGAACCGAGCAAAACAGCCCCAAAACAGCCCAAAACGGCTCCGTTTTCGCGTGCCGCGGGAGGTGAGCGGAGTGCTGCCTCCGCTCACCAAAACGTCAGCCATCTCAGCACCCAGGAACCCCCCCGGGTGGCACATGGCTGGATGGGGCTTCGGTTATATACCGGGCTTTGAACACTCTTTCGCAAGTTCGCACGTGACCTTTACGGGAACTTGGTGTTGCGTCCGGGACCAGGTGAGCGGCTGTTTGTGGGCTTGCAGCTGTTCGTTCATCCTTGAAAGCCTTGTTTTTCCCCCTCTCCCTCTTTTCTCTTGTGCACACAAGGTGTTCGACGAATTGCTTGTAAAGCTTTCCTTTTCGCGAGACTTCGGGACTTGTCCGTTGCTCGTTCTTTCGATCTAACTCTCTTTCTCTTTTACAGGTCCTTCGGGACCTGCGAGAGGTTACAAAGTGGGCTGATCCTTGCGGAGCAAGATCGCAAGGGCGAAGCACGACTTAGGCAACGCAAGCTAAGTTCGCGTCTTTGCCGCAAGAGTGACTCGCGACTTAGGCAACGCAAGCTAAGTTCGCGTCGTTGGCCGCAAGGGTGCCGCACGCCTTAGGCAATTCCAGCTAAGGTCGTGACATTGTGGTATCAGAGCGGGCAAGCTCTTCGATCGAACAGCGAACGAACTTCGTAACTTCGCCATGGCAAAGCATCGTGGCGAATCAAGCAAGACGGGGCAAGCTGGACCCTTGCCCCAAGCAGCCGCAGGTGGGCTGCATGTGCACACTCGCTCTCATGCTGTTGGAGCCGCTCACGAGGATCGCGGCAGCGAATAGGATGAGCGAGAAGTTGGTAACTCTCCGCGAGCGGAGGAAGCGCAATCTGGTGCGCTAACTGGGAAAAAGAGTCATAAGGAGAGACTCACGACGGCGGAAACCCGCCTGGATGTTCTGGAAGCGAGCATGGAGGAACTCTACCATGGCCAACAAAGACTTGTTGGGGTAGAGAGCTCGCAAGAGGAAGCGGAGTCCAGGATCGACAAGGTCGAGGCCCTAGTCGACCGACTGTCTGATGACACCAAGGACTCCGTGCTACACTTACAAGACGTTGTGGCGGAACTCACGGCAAAGGTGGCTATGCTCACAAGAACGCTAAATGCGGGAGGAGGCAACACCCGCGTTGCACCGCCACAAAACTTGAGGGCACCTGAGCCCCATGGATACGGAGGGGCCAGAGATGCCAAGGAGCTCGAGAACTTTCTGTTCGACATGGAGCAATACTTCCGAGCTACGAGGCCCGATTCTGAAGATACCAAAGTTTCTATAGCAACAATGTATCTGAATGGAGATGCGAAACTTTGGTGGCGAACTCGTTGGGAGGAGATCCAACAAGGTCGGTGTCGAGTCGACACATGGGAAGACTTGAAGCGGGAGTTGAGAACTCAGTTCCTACCGGAGAACACAGAGTTCGTCGCAAGAAGGAAGTTGAGACAACTCCGCCAAAGTACCACCATCCGAGACTATGTAAAGCAGTTTTCTGCACTGATGCTGGACATACAGGACATGTCCGAGAAGGGAGAAGGACAAGTTGTTCAGCTTCCTTGATGGTTTGAAACCATGGGCTCAGTAGGAGCTAAATCGAAGGAATGTTACCGACGTGGTCGGGGCAATTGCAGCTGCAGAAAGGCTCACCGACTTCGTTTCCTCTGAAGACCCAGCGAGAAGGAAACAATCTTCAAGCAATCGCCCTCCAAAACATTCTCGAGGGAAGGAGCTCGGGGGCGAACAGAAGAAGAAGAGCTCCCACAAAGGGCCGAACCCAAAAGGCAAGGCCTCAAAACCTGGAGGATGCTTCTTGTGCGGAGGACCGCACATGGTAAGGGAGTGCCCACAGAAGCAGGCACTCAATGCTTTGACAGCTTCCATCCACCCTCCCCGATCGGACAAGGGCAAAGCTGTTGCCCTTAGCTCAAGCAGTTCTGAATCCAGCAGCGACGATGAAGAGTCGCACGGACCCCGAATGGGAGCAATGCGTTTGTTGAACGCTATGCGGGGTCAAGTGGGGGAGAACATGAAGACGAAGGCACAAAAAGCAGGAAGTAGTGAACTGATGTATGTGGACATCAAGCTGAATGGCCAAACGACCCGTGCAATGGTGGACACGGGCGCTACCCACAACTTCATAGCCGATCGTGAAGCACAGCGACTTGGGTTGACATTGGAGAAGAGCCCAAGCCGAATGAAAGCAGTGAACTCGGAGGCCAGGCGAATCTCCGGATTGGCGAAGGGAGTTCCCATCAGAATTGGGACTTGGAGCGGAACCACCAACATGATGGCCGTGCCACTAGACGACTTCCAAGTGATTCTTGGAATGGAGTTTATGCACGCGGCGAAGTTGGTGCCGATGCCATTCTTGAATTCCCTATGTATGATGGGAGGCGATGACCCCTGTGTGGTGCCCGTCTCTCGGAGAGGAACCAAGGAGCCCCAACATATTTCGGCATTACAATTGAAGAAAGGGGTGCGAAAGGGCGAACTGACATTTGTGGCTGCTATGAAGCTAGAGCCACTCAATGAAGAAGCCATTCAAGAACCTGCTGTGGTGGCGAACGTCCTGAAGGAGTTCAAAGACGTTATGCCACCTGAGTTGCCGAAGACTCTTCCGCCACGCAGAGGCGTGGATCACAGTATTGAGTTGGAGCCAGGAGTGAAGCCTCCAGCGAGACCACCCTATCGCATGGCCCCGCCAGAGTTGGCAGAACTCAGAAAGCAATTAGGTGAACTGCTAAGCGGTGGTCTCATCCGCAGCTCAAAAGCACCTTTCGGAGCTCCAGTTCTCTTTCAGAAGAAACAAGATGGGAGTCTCCGATTATGCGTCAACTATCGAGCCCTCAACAAAGTAACAGTGAAGAACAAGTATCCCATCCCGCTCATCGCGGACTTGTTCGATCAACTGGGCAAGGCGAAGTATTTCTCAAAACTCGACCTCCGGTCGGGGTATTGGCAGGTGCGCATTGCTGAAGGCGACGAAGCAAAGACTACTTGTGTGACCAGATATGGAGCGTTTGAGTTCTTGGTGATGCCTTTCGGCTTAACCAACTCTCCGGCCACATTCTGTACTCTCATGAACCAGCTATTCAAGGAGTATTTGGATAAGTTCGTGGTCGTCTACTTGGACGATATCGTCGTCTACAGCCAAACGCTCGAGGAGCACGTCAAGCACCTTCGGACGATTTTCAAGGTTCTCAGGGAGAACACGTTGTTCGTAAAAAGGGAGAAATGCTACTTTGCTCAGACTGGGATCCTATTCTTGGGGCATCGAATCGGTGATGGCTCCATTCGGATGGATAAGTCGAAGGTGCAAGCAGTTGCGGAATGGCGAACTCCAAAGAAGGTGCCAGAGTTGAGATCCTTCCTTGGTTTCGTCAACTACTATCGATGCTTCATCGCGGGATATTCGAAGCGGGCAACCCCACTGACGGAGTTGCTGAAGAAGGAGCAGCCTTGGAAGTGGTCTGACAGATGTGAGATAGCATTCCAAGATCTGAAGGCTGCTGTTCTGGAAGAACCAGTGCTCAAATTGCCAAACTATGGAGAGCCCTTTGAAGTCCATACAGATGCTTCGGACTTTGCTATTGGTGGAGTACTCATGCAAGAAGGTCATCCGGTGGCCTACGAGAGCCGCAAACTCAACGAGACCGAGAGGCGGTATCCAGTGCATGAGAAGGAGATGACAGCGGTGATCCACTGCCTACGAGTTTGGCGACACTACCTCCTTGGGTCGCGATTTGTGCTGAGGACAGACAACATCGCCCTGAGTTATTTCCAAACTCAGAAGAAGCTCTCCCCAAAGCAAGCACGGTGGCAGGACTTCCTGGCTGAATTTGATATGGCAATGGAATATAAGCCCGGGAAGGCGAATGTCGTGGCCGATGCGCTGAGTCGGAAGGTGGAGTGCGTGAATGCTGCACAACTGGAGGGCAGAGGCCAAACAAGTCAGTTACACTCCAACTTCCTTTCCCGAATCAGAGATGGATTGTATAGTGATCCCCAGGCAGTTATCCTGATGCAGCTCATCAAAGAAGGCAAGGCACGACGATTTTGGGTCCAGGAGGGACTTGTTTACACAAAAGGGAATAGGGTTTATGTTCCCCGAGTGGACAATTTAAGACGTGAACTCTTAAAAGAGTGTCACGATTCCCTTTGGGCTGGACATCCCGGCATTCACAGAACATTGGCTCTCGTGGAGAGGGCCTTCTACTGGCCAAAGATGGGGATTGATGTGGAGGAGTATGTTCGAACATGCCTTACTTGCCAACAAGACAAGGTGGAGCAGCGGAAGCTGGTGGGACTTTTGGAGCCGTTGCCCGTACCAGAAAGGCCATGGGAGAGCATTTCCTTAGACTTCATATCAAGCTTGCCACCTGTAGGGGGACTTGGATCGATACTTGTGGTGGTCGATCGGTTTTCAAAGTATGCAACTTTCATTGCTGCTCCCCTACACTGTTCAGCTGAAGAGGCGGCCAGACTGATGATGAAGGGTGTAGTGAAGTATTGGGGAGTCCCACACAATATCATTAGTGATCGAGACGCTCGGTTTCTGGGACGGTTCTGGACCGAGCTATTCAAATTGTTGGGATCAAAGTTATACTTCTCTACAAGCCTCCACCCCCAGACGGATGGTCAGACTGAAAGAATAAATTCGCTCTTGGAGCAGTATCTCCGGCACTACGTGAGTGCCAATCAACGAGATTGGGTGAAGCTGTTGGACATTGCCCAATTCTCCTACAACTTGCAGCGGAGCTCTGCGTCCAACAAGAGCCCCTTCGAAATTATCACAGGACAACAACCGTCGACTCCGCACACCATGGCAATTGGGTATACTGGAAGTAGTCCTTCAGCCTATCATTTCGCAAAGGAGTGGCATCGAAATGCAGATATTGCGCGGGCTTACTTGGAGAAGGCGGCAAAGAGGATGAAGAAGTGGGCCGACTTGGGAAGGCGACCGCAAGAGTTCAAAGTTGGCGATTTGGTGTTGGTAAAGCTCCAACCAGCATCACTCCAATTCTTCAGGAAAAGAGTCCACAAAGGATTGGTGCGTAAGTATGAAGGGCCCTTCCCAATTATCAGCAGGGTAGGCAATGTTTCTTACAAGTTGCAGCTGCCGGCGTGGTTCAAAATTTACAACGTTCTTCACGCCAGCAACCTGAAGGCCTACCATTCAGATCCGCAAGATGCTTCTCGAAGTGTTCCAACTCGGCTACCTCCCATCACAGCCTCCTACGAGAAGCGAGTGGAAACCATTCTGGCGGATCGCAAGATAAAGCTACCCAACGGAGCGGAGCAAACAGAGTACTTGGTGAAGTGGCGAAAGCTTCCCCGAACTGAAGCCAGTTGGGAGCCTGAAGACGCCTTGCGACATGAAGAAGACGTCATCAACAACTACCAACAAGCGTCGACGAGGGCGTCGACAGTTTAAGTGGGGGAGAATGTCACGAACGGTCGTCGCGCACCCGCAACAACTTCGTTCAACGAACCGTTCGTCGCTCACACCCGCATGTACAGCTGCTTGACAGCATGTTTTCCCATGATTTTGGGTCATTTTGCTTGTAAATATGTAAGTTCGAACAAGCTGCAGCATTGCAAAGCGATCGCTCACCGAACCGAGCCAAACAGCCCCAAAACAGCCCAAAACGGCTCCGTTTTCGCGTGCCGCGGGAGGTGAGCGGAGTGCTGCCTCCGCTCACCAAAACGTCAGCCATCTCAGCACCCAGGAACCCCCCGGGTGGCACATGGCTGGATGGGGCTTCGGTTATATACCGGGCGTTGAACACTCTTTCGCAAGTTCGCACGTGACCTTTACGGGAACTTGGTGTTGCATCCGGGACTAGGTGAGCGGCTGTTTGTGGGCTTGCAGCTGTTCGTTCATCCTTGAAAGCCTTGTTTTTCCCCCTCTCCCTCTTTTCTCTTATGCACACAAGGTGTTCGACGAATTGCTTGTAAAGCTTTCCTTTTCGCGAGACTTCGGGACTTGTCCGTTGCTCGTTCTTTCGATCTAACTCTCTTTCTCTTTTACAGGTCCTTCGAGACCTGCGAGAGGTTACAAAGTGGGCTGATCCTTGCGGAGCAAGATCGCAAGGGCGAAGCGCGACTTAGGCAACGCAAGCTAAGTTCGCGTCTTTGCCGCAAGAGTGACTCGCGACTTAGGCAACGCAAGCTAAGTTCGCGTCGTTGGCCGCAAGGGTGCCGCACGCCTTAGGCAATTCCAGCTAAGGTCGTGACAAGGCGGTGGCACCGCTAGGGTCGGCAGTGGCACCGCCCAGGAGAGGGTCTCCCAGGAAAGCTGGGCAGTGCAACTGCCCCAGGCAGGCGGTGGCACCGCTTGGGCTCAGTCTCCAAGCGAGACTGGGCGGTGTAACCGCCCTTGACAAGCGATGGAACCGCTTGAGCTCGGTCTCCGAGCTCTGCTAGGCAGTGCAACCGACCTAGTCAAGCGGTGGCACCACCAGGGCTCAGTCTTCGAGTGAGACTGGGCAGTGTAACAGCCTTTGTCAGGCGGTGGCACCACCCAGAGGCTTAGTCTCCGAGCTGCTAGGCGGTTGTACCGCCCCAGTCAGGAGGTGGTGCCGCCAGGACCCTGAAAATCTAGGAAAAGACATTTTTGAGCTCCAAATTCAAACTAGTTTGGGGCCTATATATACCCCACCCTTTCCTACATGAAAGGGCACCGAAAGCTTGATCTTACTTTGTGATTTTAGAGCTCAAATGTGTTGTAAAGTCTAGAAGTTCTCCTCCCTCTTTTCTTCCAAGTTTTGATCTTTCAAGAGAGGAGAGAAAAGTTTGTAAGGGTTGTCTCCTAAGCCCGTCAAAAGGAGTGAAACTGTAAAAGGGTGGTTGGCCTTCGCCTATTGAAGGAAAGCCTCTAGTTGATGTCGGTGACCTCGTTGGTGGAGGAAGCCAAAAGTGGATGTAGGTCAAGATTGACCGAACCACTCTAAATCTCAGTTTGCATTTACTTTGAGCATCTTATCTTTACTGCAAACCTCCTTAGTAGCTTACTGCCTTCTGCTCATTTACAATCGTGTTTCTTAGTTAAGTATTTTCTGAATTGGCGTTAAGACGGAAATCGGTTTTATCATACGTACACCATATTTCAGTTTGCGCTTACATTCTGATTTTTGTCTTAACTGTAAACTGACTTTCTTACTTTACTTTAAATACGTTTTCGTAAGATTTCAAGTTATTATCTGCACGAAATGACTTTTACGTCGGAATCGGATTTCAACGTACGAATGCAGTTTTAACGCTGCACTAATTCACCCTGCCCCCCCCCCCTCTTAGTGCTCTTGATCCTAACAATTTTATTATCAAAATACGAGATTCAATAATCTCTCCTTTTTTTATGATGATAATTAATTGATAACGGAGTTAACCTTAACTCCCCCTATCTATATGCCATACTTGAGATAAGTCATTCTTGAATTCAACGCCTTTGAATTCAAGAGACATATTGATAAGTTAAGATCATTTAACCTTATCAATACTCCCATCATGATTCCTATCATGATGTATTTATCTGAAAATGATGTCAAGGCTTGACATCCATTTTTAGGTTTTACATTTCAAATGTGAAAGATAGCAATGATAGCAATTTATCATATGGTAAGATATCAACATGTAAAATTGCAATGTAAGTTCTTGATATCTTAACATAATGCAAACATTTCAAGTGTTTAGCAATCTTAGCATTTCATCTCATGACAAGATATCAATTTGTAGAATTGTGATGTAAGCTCTAGATATCTTAACATAGTGCAAATATGGCATAGTGCAAATATGACAATCATAGCAATTCTATCACCAATTTATCATATATTTTGATGCAAGTTTTTGATATCTTAACATAATTCAAATATGGCACTCATAGCAATTCTATCATCAATTTACCATGTATTTCCCCCCCTTTGTCATCAACAAAAAGGAGAATTATTTAAGCAAACTTTAAGCATAAGTGCGATAATGATTCAAACATCTCAAGGATACCAATTAAGCAAATATCTCAAGGAAAACATGACATGGAGATAGCTTCCATTACTTCTTCCTTTTTATTTGTCATTATCTTTTTGCATAAAGGAGGAAGGCCATTTGTGAGCTTACTTGAATGAAGTTCAAATCGATAAGAGATTAAATCATGCTTCATTTTTGCAAGGATCAAGATATGTATGTGAATCAAATCCTTGCAAGTGTTAAAAAAGATCTTCCTTTTTCAAGAAGGAATTCATAAGAAGGAATTATTTCATCAAATTTATTTCTCGAAAAAATATTTTTCACACGATAAGTCTATGAGAGATGCATTTGTTAATTAATTCCATATGTCAATGATATGAAACAAACTCGATATGACATATACTTATGAAAGCTACATTAAGTCCGAAAGAGAAATACTAAATCACGTTAGGATTAAGAAAATCCAAAAATAACTTTCATGCATTCGGACATGGTTTTGCTATAGATTTTCAAACATAATCATAAAGATAAAACATACTTATCATCATGAAAATTTTTGTATCCAAAACACATAATTTCCAACATGTTATTAAGACATGTAATCGTATAAGCTTCTCACCATAGAATTAAGTGATTGAATCAAGAAAGTCCAAAAAATAATTTTAATAAGTTCATACATTCGGACAAATTAACATTCCTAATTCTCTTTTAATGAAATAAAATTGTTCTTTACTTAAAGGCTTTGTAAAAATATCAGCTAGTTGATGTTTAGTATCAATGAACTCTATAATTACATCATGATTAGTGATATGATCTCATATAAAGTGATGTCTAATATCAATATGCTTTGTTCTTGAGTGTTGAATGAGATTCTTTGTTAAGCATATTGCACTTGTGTTATCACATTTAATGGAAATATTTTGAAGATGAATTTTATAATCTTCTAAGGTGTTTTTCATCCACATAACTTGTGCACAACATACACTAGCTACAATATACTCAGTTTCGTTTGTTGATAGTGCAACCGAGTTTTGTTTCTTAGATGACCAGAAAACAAGAGTGTAACATCCCTTATTTTTAAAAATTTATAAGGATTTATTTGTAAAAATGAGAATTTTTTTTATCTATCATCAAAATGCTTATATATTACTTTAACAGTTTAGTTTATTATATTAATATTAAATTATATGGAGGACTTGTGGCATTAGCAAGGATGAACCACTTGCATTTATTCTAAAGTTGAAACCTAAACCTCCATGCATACTTGCCACCTCACTATTTTAGCATGAGCTAAACCTAAGTAATTTAAGGCATAATTAAGGAAAAATTTACAGCCAACATAACTTGAGAAGAGAAGGAATTGAAGGAGAAGAGAAAGAGAAAGAATTGAAGAAGAAGAAGTTTTATCTTGGCTTACGGCTTTGCATCAATTCCTCCACATTTGGAAATCAAAACTTTTTAAGGTAAGTATTCTAACCTATCCTAGAGATAAATTTTGATCCTTAATTTCACCTTGATTTTGAGAAAATTGGAAGATTGTGGCTGCATGTAAGATATCCATGTCATTTATACATCAAATGTTGAATCTGGAATTTTTCAGATTTTGACCTTTCAGTACTCGTGTGGCCATAACTTTTTGCACCAAATTTGGATTGAGGAGAATCCTCTTTCATACAAAAGGAGACTTATAGAGCTTTCATTTGATATAAAAATTGAAATATTTGGAGTAAATTTACCTATCCAAACATATGAATGAAAAGACCTTATGTATTTGGTAAAAACAGAGATGATTAATTTTGATCTTATGTTACTAAATTGCTCATAACTCTCTAGTGAAAATTCTGAATTATGCAAAACTTAGTTCTTTAGAAACTAAATTCGCATATCTTTCTTTTGACACAATTTAGAAATTTTCAAGTATGTTTTTCTTCTAAAACATCTGTTTAAATTAAATCTATCAATTCTGCAAAACAGAGATGATCAATTCTGACCTTTTGTTACTAAATTGCTCATAACTCTCTACTGAAAATTTTTAATTATGCAAAACTTAGTTCTTTGAAAACTAGATTCACATATCTTTCTTTTAAAACCTAATTTGGAAATTTTCAAGTATGTTTGCCTTCTGAAATATCTGTTTAAATTGATTATATCAATTCTGTAAAATAGAGATGATCAATTCTGAACTTCCTTTACTCTATTTGTTATAACTTCTTTTTTTTAGTTTATCTAAAAATAGATTGATATAGCTTTCCAATGACACTTATTTTTAGTGAATTGGAGCATGCTTGGTCACTCAAACAATTCAGGAAATGTACCATTCAAATTCTGTCAGAATTGAAAACTTTATTAGGTTTTGCCTATTCAAGTTTCATCCTATTGAAAAATTGATTTCTGCTAAATTCTTCTTCAATTTAGCTTTATATTAGTCCTTTGAAATTCTTGTATTATTCATCCTGAAATTGTAGTATGTCTGAAATTTATTTTGTAATGCATCATTTGCATTTCCTTGTTTGATAAAGGCACATGCATATTTTCGTTGTTCCGCATGTGCTTATGATATGTGCCAATGTTATTATTCATACTACCCTTTTGTACTCTGATGTCTTGTGGGATAATATGAACCTTTGCCAGAAATGGTAAAGGGAGTTATGCTTAGAGCTCGCGATTGCTTTGTCGGCCCCATTGACTTCACTTAGACGTGGGTGGATGGAGCTCCCAGACGTGAGAGACTTATGCTTGGTGGTCATCTAGAAATGGATGCATCACATTATATATGTGGTCCCATAGCGCCCTCTATACTTATGCTTTGGATAAAAAATGGAATGCATGCTACATCAAAAATGACATACAAGCTTGTGTTTATTATTTGGTTCACTTATTATACTTTGAAGTATTTCATATGTCATTGTTATGTTCCCAAACATTCTTACGCCTTTGATATTCACCTAAATGCTTCATGTGTCATTTGATACATACCTAAATGCTTCTTTTGCTAATGAAATGCTCAAATTTCCTTTCTCCTATTGTTATGTCTAATGCCTATTTTTGAATGAGGTAACTCTTTGTGATTTTTATATCAAATGAGATAATTTCAAATAAACACTAGTATTTTTGCTTTTGTTATCTTGATACTAAACCTGCTTGAACTTCTCCTATCACCATGGATATGTTAGTCACTTGTTGAGCTCTTTATGCTCACCTCGTTGCTATATAAATTTTTTAGGGTAGCTTGTCACCCACTGAAAAGCTAGAATTGGGTTGAAGCAGTGAAATGCTAGAAGATTTTTAGGCTAATCTTTGTTTGTTGATAGGTTTTTGTTTGTATAGCATACCTTACTTTTGATGTAATGTTAAGGATATGTTGATACTTATGTATTGTAAAAGTTTAAAGAACCGCTCATGTTTATGGAATGATAAGTTTAAGTTGTATAAGGATAAGAACTCATGGTAAATAATTATCTTTTTGTGATTGTATATATTTCTATGATTATGAATTTGTGTTGTGGTTGATGTTTAGTTGAGTTGCCTTTAGATTTTATGAATCTTTGAGTGAAGTGGAGTATGATTTATGTAACGTATAGGTTTATGAATTATGAATATTGACTTGAATGATTCTTAGTGTCCTTAAATTGTTAGATTGGATCCTAGATTGAATTGATGATGAATTATAATATTATTGATTTTAGACAGGGTCACACCTCCTGAATGTGATAATTTGGGGGGCGTGATAAAGGGCATTTCCTAAAAATTGACATGTTCCTGATGTGCTTTTTCTATCTAGTCTATACCCAACAAAATCCGTATCAGTATAAGCAATTATCTCAAAATTCTCAGATTTTAGATACCATAATTTTAGATTTATGGTACCTTTAAGATATCTAAGTATTCTTTTAACTACTTTGAGATGAGATATCTTAGGGTTTGATTGAAACCTAGTACAAAGTCCTATACTGAACATGATATCTGATTTAGTTGTAGTGAGGTAAAGTAAACTTCCTATCATACCCCTATAAGTTTTTTGATCGAAGCTTTCTCCACTTTCATCAACTTCTAACTTAGTGGAGGTGCTCATAGGAGTGTTGATAGCTTTTGAGCTATCCATATTAAATCCTTTTAGCAAATTTAAAGCATATTTAGTTTGACAAATAAAGATATCATTGCTTAGTTGCTTAATTTGTAAGCCTAAGAAGAAGGTTAATTTTCCCATCAAACTCATTTCAAATTCGAGAATCATAATTTCAACAAAAGATTCACAAAGAGATTCATTCGTAGAACTGAAGATAATATCATCAACATAAATCTGAACAATGAGAAAATTATTTTCAAAATTCTTGATAAACAATGTAGTATCGACCTTGCCTTTTGTGAAATTATTTTCAATAAGAAAAGAACTAAATCTCTCATACCAAGCCCTTGGGGTTTGTTTTAAACCATAGAGAGATTTAGTTAATTTAAACACATGATTAGGGAGGCTATTATTTTTAAATCCGGGAGGTTGTTCAACATAAACTTTTTCGGAAATAAAGGCATTAAGAAAATCACTTTTAACATCCATTTGAAACAATTTAAAATTACTATTACTAGCATAGGCAAGGAGCATCCTTATGGCTTCTAATCGAGCTACAAGAACAAAGGTTTCTTCGTAATCGATACCTTCTTCTTGGTTGAAACCTTTGGCCACTAATTTAGCCTTGTTTCTAACCACGATACCATATTCATCTTGCTTGTTTCTAAAGACCCATTTAGTACCAATAACTAAATGGTCATTTGGTCTAGGAACAAACTTCCACATCTCATTTCTCTCAAATTGATTTAACTCATCTTGCATTGCGATAATCCATATATCATCTTTCATGGCTTCGTCAATATATTTAGGTTCAATTTGGGAGAGAAAAGCCACATTGGCACAAAAAAATTTAAGAGAAGAACGTGTTTGAACCCCCTTAGATGTGTCTCCTAGGATTAGCTCCTTAGGATGAGTATCTACATACTTCCAATCCTTGGGTAAGGATGTTTCAGAAGTGGATACATCCAAGTTGCTAGTTGGAGAAGGGGTTTCATTTAAATTCAAAGAATTGAAATTAACATCATTATCAAAATTATTTTTCTTGATTTCGAAAATATCATTGAAAACAATATGAATAGATTCTTCTATAATTAAAGTTCTTTTATTGAAGATATGAAAAGCTTTAGAAACCGAAGAATAACCAAGAAAAATTCCTTCATCAGATTTAGCATCAAATTTTCCTAAGGCATCTTTTTCATTGAAGATAAAACACTTACACCCAAAAACTTTAAAATATGAAACATTGAGTTTTTTATTGTTCCACAACTCATAGGGAGTTTTGGTGAGTAAGGGTCTTACTAGAACTCTATTCAAAATATAGCATGCAGTGTTTACGGCTTCGGCCCAAAAATATTTGGGTAGGCTATATTCATTCAACATGGTTCTTCCCATTTCTTGTAAATTTATATTCTTTCTTTCTACTACTCTATTTTGTTGAGCATTTCTTGGAGTAGAGAAGTTGTGGTTGTATCCATTAGATTCACAAAATTCTTGGAAATCATGGTTTTGAATTTCACCACCGTGATCACTTCAAATTTTTGAAATCATAAAACCCTTTTCATTTTGAACAAGTTTACAAAACTTGGTGAAATATCTAAAGCATTCATTTTTGTGTTTCAAGAAATAAGTTCATGTGTATCTACTATAGTCATCTACAATAACAAAAGCATATTTGCTACCTTCTAGGCTAGATGTAGAGATTGGTCCGAACAAGTTCATATGGATCAATTGCAAGGGCCTAGAGGTGCTTATTTGATTCTTAGATTTGAAACTACCTTTAATTAGTTTTCTTAGTTGATAAGCATCACACAAATTATCTTTGATGAACTTGATATGAGGAATTCCTTTTACAAGTTCTTTGGATGATATTTGAGTGACTAGTTTCATGCTAGCATGACCTAATCTCCTA
Organism: Musa acuminata AAA Group; assembly: GCF_036884655.1. Lineage (NCBI taxonomy): Eukaryota > Viridiplantae > Streptophyta > Magnoliopsida > Zingiberales > Musaceae > Musa > Musa acuminata. The sequence continues at coordinate 9,229,064 of NC_088336.1, read as the reverse complement.
TGCCAAAGCCAAGCATCCTCATTCAAAACTGAGAAACACATTTCATTACAAAGATCATTGATGTCAATGGTGTATACATTATTTTATTTTAATGCAATCATAGATGTGTTTTTGTGTGGTTTTTCAATGATGTAAGCATTAGATTCGAATTTGACAATATATCCTTTATCACATAGTTGACTAATGCTCAAGAGGTTATGTTTTAAACCATTAACTAACAAAACATCTTCAATAAAGAAGTTGGATTTGTTACCTATGGTTCCTCTGCCAATGATTTTACCCTTGTTGTTGTCTCCGAATGTGACATAGCCTTCATCTATGCTAGTGAGTTTAGAGAATTGAGATGGATCTCTGGTCATATGCCTTGAGCATCCATTATCGAGGTACTATCTCTTGCTCTTAGCTTATGATGGTATATGTTTCTACAATAAAGGATGATTTTTAGGTACCCATTTACTTTTGGGTGCCTAAAAAACTGATCTAAATTGTTTATTATGTTGTATAGAATTTATCATGGTTCCTTTAGGAACCCAAATCAGTTTGTTCGGACTAACTTTCTTGACTGGACAATGATAAGTTCTATGTCCATGTTTGCAACAAAAGTTGCATTTGCTTTGGTGTCGAACATATAAGATAGGGCCTTTAATGAAGGTGGTTGGATTTTGGTGAGGACTTATCGCAAATCTGATTCCACTTCTTTTAGGAATGTGATACTTATTTGTAAGGATCATATTCAAAGACTTGCTACCAACCTTGAATTTCTTCAAGGTGTCCTTAAGTAGCAAGTTCTACTTTTGGAGAGTTTCTAGATCATGGCATTTTATACATGGAGCTAAACTATTATGATATTCAGTTTTTAATTTATCGAAATTACTAATAAGACTATCATGCTCATTTTTTAACAATTTATATTTTCTACTAATTATTTTACATTCATCAAATAAGTCATGGAAAGTATTTAATAATTCATCAAATGATAAATCTGCATCAATTAAATTTGTTACCTCCTCTCCGATGGCCACTAGGGCATAGTGAGCAACTTGCTCGGTGTTGGACTCCTCTTCTTCGGACGCGCTTGAGTCATCCCACGTTGCTTTGAGCGCCTTCTTCTTTGGTGTTCTCTTCTTGGCTTGAGGACAATCACTTTTTTAGTGTCCCAACTTCTTGCATTCGTAGCAAATAACTTGGTCCTTCTTGGGTTCAAATTTATTTTTTGTGTCATTTTTAAACTTGTTTCTTTTAATAAATTTTTTAAATTTTCTTGTTAGAAGTGTCAAGTCATCATCACAGTCCTCATCACTTGAGTTTTCTCTCAAGTGGTCTTCTAAAGTTCTAAGTGCCATAACCTTCCTGTTCTTTGGAAGGATGTCTTCTTACTCTTCATGAGCTTTACAATTCATTTCGTAGGTCATTAATGACCCGATTAATTCTTTAAGAGGGAAGTTGTTTAAATATTTAGCCTCTTGAATAGTAGTAACTTTAGGGTCCCAACTCTTTGGAAGGGATCTTAGAATCTTATTTATGAGCTCAAAATCCAAAAAAAATTTACCGAGTCCTTTTAGACCATTGACAACATCCGTGAAACGGGTGTACATGTCGCCTATGGTCTCGCTCGGTTTCATTCGAAAAAGTTCAAAAGAATGTATTAAAAGATTGATTTTTGACTCTTTCACTCTACTCATGTCTTCGTGAGTCACTTCAATTGTGTGCCAAATATCAAATGCAATTTCATAAACTGAAATATGATTGAACTCATTTTTATCAAGCGCACAAAATAAGGCATTCATTGCCTTTGCATTAAGAGCGAAAGTCTTCTTCTCCAATTCATTCCAATCGATCACCTGAACAGAAGACTTTGAAAATCCATTTTCAACAATATTCCAAAGTTTAAAATCCATGGAAATAAGGAAGATCCTCATTTGGGTCTTCCAATAGGTGTAGTCCATTCCATTGAACATGGGTGGACGTGTAATAGAGTGGCCCTCTTGATTTCCGACGTATGTCATCTCTCTTGGGTTTTAATCCAATTAAGAGTTAACCTCGCTCTGATACCAATTGTTAGGATCAAGAGCACTAAGAGGGGGGGGGGGTGTGAATTAGTGCAGCAGAAAAACTTTCGTCGATTTTAAATGATGTTTGTACGATAAAATCGTTTCCAACATAAAACCATTTTCAGAAACATAAGTTGAAAGCGAGTTCGCAAAGGAGTGTAGCAAAAGTAATGAGGAAGTAAAGCACATATAGAGGTTTGTAGTAAGGTAAACAGTAAGAATAAATACAAACTAGAGAGCACCATAATTTTAGAGTGGTTCGATCAATCTTGACCTACATCCACTTTTGGCTTCCTCCTCCGACGAGGTCACTGACGTTCACTAGAGGCATCCTACAATAGGCGAAGGCCAACCACCTTTTACACCTTTTCTCCTTTTGATGGGCTTAGGAGACAATCCTTACAGATTTTCACTCCTCTCTTGAATGATCAAAACTTAGAAGAAGAGAGGGAGAAGAACTTCTAGCCTTTTACAACACTTTTAAGCTCTCAAATTCTCAGAATAAATATAAGCTTTGAGTTACCCTTTCAAGCAGAAAGGGATGGGTTTATATAGGCCCCAATCAGTTTGAATTTGGAGCTAAAAAGTGTCATCTCCCAGTTTTTTGGGGTCCTAGCGATACTACTACCATAATTGGGCGGTACTACCACCTGACACCACTCGGAGACCGAGCTTAGGCGGTACCACCGCTTGACAGAGGTGGTACCACCGCTTGACAGAGGCGGTACACTGCCCAAAATTCCTAGGAGACCAAGTCTCATGGGCGGTACCACCACCGGCCCTGGTGGTGCCACCGTCGGCCACGAATTCTTAGTCCGAATGGGTTGATCCATTTGGCCCAATTTGGGTCTGTCAATGACCCAATTGCCCCTAGATTAAGTTAATGGGATCACCTCCCATTCCTAACTTAATCTACATGCTAACTATGATATTTAAGACATTAATACTACAACTTGCTCTGGTGCGTCAATCGCTTCTTCCAGCGAGTTTCCGGTGAACCTCCGACGAACCCTCGGCGATGCTCCGGCGGACTTCCGGCAAACTCTTGGACTTGCGACGATCCACTTGGTGAGTTCCGACGAGCTTCTTTGGCAAGCTTCTGGACTTCTCGGATTTGTTCCCGTAGAACCGACGACGACCGTCCGACTTCCGTCGAACTCTTGAACCCTCAACGTAATATGGTCTTGACTTTGGTGCAACTCCTACTACATGTCTTACTGCCATCGTAGTTAATTCTGTACACTTGTCTCAACATATGGATTAGATAACAAATGACAATTGACTTCATCATCAAAATCTGAGATTCAACAATTATATCTTTTGGTATTCACATGTTCTTATATTTCATAATATGATTTTTATAATTCCTTGTATTCATGAAGTATATCTCATCACCAAATTTTTCTTTTTATCCTTCATGTGATGATATGAAATTATGCAATACTCATGAGATTATGTTGATCCATACAAATGAGAAATTATGATCATGCATGGTAAGATGTAATGTAATTTGACAAATTGATACCAACATGATGTAAAATATTTATGATTTGGAATTATGCATGCAATACTTATGATTTTATTATGATGATATATATGATGTATTGCATATGATGTGAATCGTGATTAAAATTACTTTAACTTGAATTCAATTTGAATTCAAAGTTTATCTCAATTATGGCACGTTGCAATAAGAATGACACTTTATCTTTGTCATAATTTAAAAATTATTATAAAGGGAAATGAATTGCACCATTGTTTTATTATTCCCCTCATTTTACCAATGACAAAGGGAGAGAAAGAATTGCTAGTGTACACATCTCAAAAGAGAAAGATTTGCTAGCTTGCATAATTCAAGAAGATGAAAAAATATACTAGCTTGCTCATCTCATAAGAGAAGCAAAGATTGCTTACTTGCATATTTCAAGAAGCAAATGTTATTTTCTTGAACATCTCAAATATTGCTAGCTTACATTTTCTAAAGTAATATAAAAAAAATTACTAGCTTGCATGCCGTAAAATGATGTAAAATTTTGCTAGCTTGCGCTCTGCAAAGGAAGAAAAAAATCTCACTTCTTAAAAGAGAAGAAGAAACTTGCTATTTTGAACATCACCAAAAAATTACTAGCTTACCTATCTTAAGAAGCAAAAATGCAAACATGCAAAATTTACAATCTTGCACATTTTTAAAATTAAATGATGATTTGGTGATTATGCATGTTGTAAAGTGATGAAAAAAATTTTGTAAAACTTACATATCTCAAAAACATGAGTAAATCCACTCTATTTTGTTGATGACAAAAGGGGAGAAATTATTATGACAATTATGCAATGATATATTAAAATTTTGATTATATATGATTTTATGATGACATGTTGCTTAGATTCATGATTAAATTTGTCTTGACTTGAATTCAATTTGAATTCAAGGTTTCTATCAATATGACATATTAATAGGGGAGAGTTAAGGTTAACTCTATCATCAATTGGTTGTCATCATAAAAAAGAGAGAGATTGTTGAATCTCAGATTTTGATGATGAAACCAATTGATAGTGTTTAACTGATATGCATTTTAAGTGATGTAGGAAGCTTCAATCAGGGAGAGACAATTAAAAGTAGGAAGAATCATGTTGGGCTAGAGTAGAACATGTTAGAAAATTGAATATGGAGTTGGAGGATCGGTTGACATATCAACAGAAGGCTTCGGGCCATGGGTTCGGGCATCAGGCCAAGAAGAGCGAAAATTACACCAAGGAAATCGGAGTTGCTAAGGTCAACTCACCAATTAGGCAATAGGCCACAAGAGAGGATGATGCGTCAAAGAATCAAATGAGGCGTCGATATACCAATGACATGCCGGACAATATTTGATTTAGCTTTGTAATAATTGTCTAGATTGAAGTAGGTTTTAGGTGTAATTGGTTGGAATTCGGCCAACTCAATTAGGGGCTAATTAGGCCTAAGTTTGGGCTGTGTTGGGCTAAGTGAAAGGCCCAAATAGTGACCCAACAAGAGGAACCATCGTGACAAAGTCTCCAAGACTGTGTCAAGTGATGGTACCACCAAGACATAGTCTCCAAGAGACTGTCAGGCAATGGTACCACCAGACTAGGCGGTGGTACCACCTAGTGACAGTGTGTCAGGTGGTGGTACCACCCAGTGTCAAGATATAGGTGGTGGTACCACCCAGGTACCGCCCAATGCAGGCAGTGGTACTGGTCGTACCCCGAAATCTTGGGGATTTGAATTTTGGCTCCAAGTTTTGAAGCCATTTGGGGTCTATAAATACCCCAGCTATTTTTGCAAGGAGTAGATAGAAAGTTGAGCAAAACTCTATGATTCTAAAGTTGTAAACCCTATTAGAAAGTTTAGTTCCCTCCTCCTAAAGCTTAGATAGAGTTCTAAGGGAGGTATGTGAGGGATACATTATAAAAGATCTTGACTCAGACACAACACCTGTTATATGTCTTATTGCTATCATAGTTAATCCTGCACACTTTTCTCAACATATAGATTAGATTATATTGAATCTCGAATTTTGATGATGAAACCAATTGATAAGTGTTTGTGTTTTAATCTGCATTTTGAGTGACGTAGGATGCTTCGATCAGGATGAGACAATTAAAGCAGGAAGAATCATGTTGTGCCGGGGGAAAACATGTTAGAAGATTGGATATCGAGCCGGTGGATGGGTCGACATATCGATAGAAGGCTTCGGGCCATGGATTTGGGCATCGGGCTAAGAAGAGCGGATATTGCGCTAAGGATATCGGAGTTACGGAGTCAGTTGGCCAATTGGGCAATAGGCCGTAAGAGAGGGCGATGCGCCGAAGAATCGGACGAATCGTTGAGGGACCAATAACATGCCGGACAACATGATTAATGCTAAGTATTAATTGTCTAGATCGAAGTGTGCTCTACATGTGCAGGTTTAACTATGATAGCAAGGCATGAAGCAAAATGAAGTCCTAGAGTCAAGGACGCGACTTCGTTGGGAGTTCGAGAGTTCGTCGAAAGTCCGGACGTTCGTCGGAAGTTCTGGCGAAACCAGCCGAGAAGTCTCAAAGCTTGCTAGAGAAGCTCGTCAGAACTCACCAAGAAGATTGTCATGAAGTCTAGGAGCTTGCCGAGAGTCCGTTGGAACATTACCGAGAGATCGTCGGAAGTTCATTGGAAGATCACCGGAAGCACGCCGGAAGAATAGACTTACGGACTTGTTTGGCTCAGATTATGTCTTAGATTTTGTAGTTAGCATGTGATTGGGTTTGGATTTGGGCCAACTCAATTAGGGGCCAGCTAGGCCCATGTAAGGACTGTGTTGAGCCTAATGAGAGGCTTAAATAGTACCCCAAGAAGTCTCACCTTCGTGGCATAGTCTTCGAGACTATGTCAGGCCGTGGTACCGCCAGTCTGGGCAGTTGTACCGCCCCTAGCAGGGTGCCAAGCGGTGGTACCACCAGTCTGGGTGGTGGTACCGCCCAGCACAGGCTCTTAGGCAGTGGTACAGCCTAGTGTCAGACTGACACTAGCGATGGTACCGCCCAGCGCAAGCGGTGGTACCACCCGTGCCCGGGAAACCCGGGATGAGATGTTTTTAGGCTCCAAGTTTAAATCAACTTGAAGCCTATAAATACTCCTCTCTTCCTTGGTTAAATCACACAAGCACAGGGAGTTTAAAAGTAGAAAAATGCTATAGAAATCTCTTGTAAGAATCCTCCTCTAGTCTAAGTGTTAGAATTATGTAAGAGAGGAGTGAGTGCTTGTAAGGGTTGTCTCCTAAACCCGGTAAAAGGAAAAGAGGGGTGTAAGAAGGAGGTTGATCTTCGCCTATTAAAAAAAGATTGATAGTGGATGTCGGTGGCCTCGACGGAGGAGGAATCGACGGAGTAGATGTAGGTCACGATGACCGAACCACTATAAAATTGGTGTGTTCTTTGGTTTACATTTACTTCCTGCCATTTATCTTCACTGTAAACCTCTTTAATAGCTTATTGCCTTCAATACATTTACGAACACATATTTAAAGTTAAGCATTTCCGAGTTCGGGTTTTATCGTACGAAAGATTTTCTGAAATCGACATTTTTATCCGCTGCACTAATTCACCCCCCCCCCCTCTTAGTGCCGATCCCGATCCTAACAATTGGTATTAGTGCCTCGTTATTTCTTATTTTGTTTAACACCCAAGATAAATGACTCTTTTCGGCTTTCAAGAGGGTCACTCTCTCATTTGTCCTCCCTTTTCAATGGGACGGACTACACTTATTGGAAAACTCGAATGAGAGTTTTCTTGCTTTCATTGAATCTCGATTTATGGCACATAGTCGAAAATAGATTTGAAATGTCTTCTCTTCCAATGAATAATTGGAATGATTTGGAGAAGAAGATGTTTTCTCTAAATGCAAAGACTATGAATGCCTTATTTTGCGCCTTAGACAAAAACGAGTTTAATCGAATTTCTATGTGTGAAATGACTTTCGAAATTTGGCATACACTTGTAACCACACACCAAGGCACAAGTAGTGTTAAGGATTCTAAAGTTAATTTTTTGATGCATGATTTTAAACTGTTTCATATGAAACCAAGTGAAACCATTAGAGACATGTACACCCGTTTTACGGATGTCGTCAATGTTTTAAAAGCTTTTGGTAAAAGCTTTTCAAATTTTGAACTCGTTAACAAGATTTTAAGATCTCTATCGAAAAATTAGAATCCGAAAGTAACGGCAATACAAGAATCAAAACATTTAAACTATTTCCCTCTCGAAGAACTAATAGGGTCTTTGATGACCTATGAAATGACGTGCAATGCACATGAAGAACTCGAGAACCACCTTCCAAAGAACAGGAAGGATTTTGGATTTAGAACATTTGAAGACCACTCGAGCATAAGCTCAAGTGATGGTGAACATGAACTCCTCACTAATAAATTTAAAAAGTTAATGAAACAAAAATTAAAGAACAAAAAGAAAGCAACTACTTACTTTGAACACAAGAAAGAGAACACAAATTGGGATGAATTGAGCTCCTCTGAAGATGAGGAGAAAATCAATAAAGGTGAGGTGGCAAACTATGCCTTAACGGCTTTCAACGATGAGGTAATCGAAACTCCCTTAATTTATTTCGAAATTACATGATGCTTTTCATGATGCATTTATTTTTTTTTGTTTAGAATAATTATTTTTCTTGAAAATGACATGTTTAATAATGAAAATGCAAAAAATTAGGAATTTTAAAAATAATCATGAAAATTACATGTTTATGATAAACAAAATGATTTTGATTAAAAATGCCTTATGAAATCATGCTTGATGTTTTAATGATGTAATAATGTAATAAAATGATAGATATAAATCTAATGCTTGTACACATAACAAGATTAGTTTAAGAAGCATTATTGTGTATCTTGATGATTTCATGATTTTGATTGAAGATGATTTATATTTAATGAAATCATGCTTGATAATTTTATTGTATGCATGAGACTTTGAAATTATTCATAATAAAATGTTGCTTTTTCGATTTTAAACAAGATGGATGGTTTTCATACAAAAACTTGAGCATATTGATTTGAAATCATGTTTAACGAATTTATATTTCGAACCTATGCATGATAATTTTTGCGATCTTTTGAAAGTTCTTTTTGGTGTTAATGAATGATGCATGGATTTGAAAGAAAAGAGCATGCATGTATGAAATCAATCAATAAGTTGAAACAAAAGGAGGAAAGCATTTTTCTTGAAAATTTCCTTTTTCTATATCTTATCGATTCTTCATTAAGAGACCAATAAAATTATTTATGCCATTTTGAATCTCTTGAAAGAAATGTTGAGATTTTGATGATTTAGAGGATTTGAATTTGAATGAGTTTAATCAAAATCATGATCTTGGTTTCTTGGAATTACTTGAGATTTTTTGAATCAAGATATCTTCTTTGTACACCTACATTTTTTTTGGTATTTTATTTAAAGAAGAGATTTACTATATGAATCATATTTTTTGGTATTCAAGTGGTCTTATCTTTGATGACATGATTTATTTGTATTTATGACATGAATGCCTTGAAATGATTGAAATATTTTACACTTTTATGTTCTTCCCTTCTTCTTTCGAGTTTATAATGATAAAATGGGGAGAAGTTTTGAACATGCATGGTAGGATGAAATTTGACAAATTGATATCATCATGATATGAAATATTTATGATTTGGAATGATGCATGCAATACTTATGCTTTTTATTATAATGATGTATGTGAAGTATTGCATATAATGTGTATCATGAAGGCTTTAAATGATGAATGTTTGGTATCATGATCAAAATATTGATAAATGCTTAAAAATTTTAATGTCTTAGTATCATGTATGATATGGTCATAATGATGATTGATTTATTTTTGGTATCATGCATGAAAAATCAAATGTAAAGTTTTAAAATTATGTATGTTTTAATTTGAAACTATTATGATGCACAAACATATTGAAATAAGATTGATACTTTACCTTTGTCATTCTTGAAAATTGTTGTAAAGGGAAAAAGAGATACAAAATTGTATTCTTCCCTTCTTTTTGACAATGACAAAGGAGAGATAGCTAGCTTGCACAAGTCAAGAAAATGTAAAAACTTGCAACTTGCACATTGCTAAAGGAAGCAAGAATCGCTAGCTTGCACACTTCAACAAGAAAGCAAAAATTGCACTTCTCAAAAGAGAAGAAAGAACTTGCTTCTTGAATATATCAAATTGTTAGCTTCCATGTTGTAAAATAATGTAACATTTTGTTAGCTTGCGTTTTTGCAAAGGAAGAAAAAATAATCGCACTTCTCAAAAGAAAAGAAATTGCTATCTTGAACATCACCAAGAATTGCTAGCTTGAAATCTCAATAAGCAAACCATGCATATCTAGCAAAATTTATAAACATGCAAAACTCAAAATTTTCACTAGCTTGCATGATGATAAAACCGGAGATTATATTTTTCATGCAATGATTTGAACTTGTATGCTTAAACACATGAGAATTGGATTTCTCCTTTTTGTTAATGACAAAGGAGGAGAAGTATGTCAATGTCATGCATGATTTGATTATAACATGTTGCTTAGATTTTTGAATACAAGAGTTTCTATCAATATGGCATATTGATAGGGGGAGTTTGTTTAAACTCTGGGAGTTTGGTTACTCCATCATCGATCGGTTGTCATCATAAAAAAGGGGGAGATTATTGAATCTCAGATTTTGATGATGAAACCAATTGATAAGTGTTTATGTTTTAATCTACGTTTTGAGTGATGCAGGATGCTTTGATCAAGATGAGACAATTAAAGCAGGAAGAATCATGTTATGCTAGGGGAAAACATGTTAGAAGATTGGACATCGAGCCGGTAGATCGGTCGACGTATCGACAGAATGCTTCGGGCCATGGATTCGAGCATTGGGCCAAGAAGAGCAGATATTGCACCAAGGATATCGGAGTTGCGGAGTCAACTAGCCGATTGGGCAATAGCCCGCAAGAGAGGACGATGCGGCGAAGAATCAAACAAAGCACCGAGAGTCCAATGACATACCGGACAACATGATTAATGCTTAGTATTAATTGTCTAGATCGAAGTATGTTCTACATGTGCTTGATTAACTACAATAGCAAGGCATGAAGCAAAATGAAGTCCTAGAGTCAAGGACGTGACTTCTTTGGGAGTTCGAGAGTTCGTCGGAAGTCCGGACGTTCGTCGAAAGTTCTAGCGGAACCAACCGAAAAGTCTTAGAGTTTGCTAGAGAAGCTCATCGGAACTCGTCAAGAAGATTGTCATGAAGTCCAAGAGCTTGCCGGGAGTCTACTGGAAGATTGCCAAGAGATCATTGAAAGTTCACCGGAAGATCGTCGAAAGAATAGACTTACAGACTTGTTTAGCTTAGATTATGTCTTAGATTTCGTAGTTAGCACGTAATTGGGTATGGATTTGGGCCAACCTAATTAGGGGCTAGCTAGGCCCATGTAAGGACTGCGTTGGGCCCAATGAGAGGCCTAAATAGTGCCACAAGAACTTGTTGAATCTCATATTTTGATGATGAAACCAATTGATAATTATGTTTATGTTTAACTGCATTTTGAGTGATGCAGGTCTACTCGATCAGGATTAGACAATTAAGGCAGGAGGAATTGACGTTGCGCCGGAGGAGATCACGTTAGGATATTGGATGGCAGAAGGCTTCGGACGTCGGGCATCGGGCCACGAGCGGAATTGCGCCAAGGATATCGGCGTTGCGGAGGTCAACCGTCGATTAGGCAACAAGCCGCAAGAGAGGACGATGCGCCGAAGAATCGGACGAAGCGCCAACCAATGACGTGTCGGGCAACAGAATGTCAATTCGCTTTATAATAATTGTCTAGATCGGAGTAGAGTTTTTGCTTTGTGTGCAGGATTAACTACGATAACGATGAAGACATAAAGCAAAACAAAGTGTCGGAGTCAAGCATGAAGGATTCATTGCGAGTTCGAGAGTTCGACGGAAGTCCGAAGGTTCGTCGGGAATGCTGTCGGAACTAGCCAAGAATGAGTAGGGAGCTTGCCGAAGGGTTTTTCGGAAGCTCACCGGAAGGTTCGTTGGAAGTTCGTGGAGCTCACCGACAAAGATCGGAGCTTGCCGAAGAAGCTCATCGGAACTCGCCAAGATCAAATCGTGAAGTCTAGGAGCTTGCCGGGAGTCCGCAGAATGGTTTCCGAGAGTTTATCGGAAGACCACCGGAAGTTTGCCGGAAGCTCGCCGGAAGAAGTCTTGACTTACAGACTTTGTAATAGCTTAGAAAATGTCTTTAAATTCGTATTTAGTATGTTAATTAGGGTTAGGATTAGGTGTTAATCTTATAACCCAAGTAGGGGCCAATTGGGCCCGAGTTCGGACTAGTTTGGGCCAAGTTTGGAGCCCAACCAGTGAGCTGAATTGGCCTAGGCGGTGGCACCGCCCAACACCTGAGAGCTGGGCGGTGGCACCGCCCAGTACTGTCAATGTCTGACAGTGACAAGCGGTGGCACCGCCACTGACAGGCGATGGCACCGCCAGCATCGGGAACCCAAAGAGAATTCAAATTTTGGAGCCCAAATTTGAATCCTCTGGAGGCCTATAAATACCCCTCAAATCTCAGCTGAGATAACAAGTTTTTGAGCAGCAATTGTTTGAAAAGTCTTTGCTAGTCTTGTTTTCAATTTGCTAGTGTTCACCTCCTTCTTTCTTGCTAAAAATCTGTAAGAGAGTGAACCGCTTGTAAAAAGTTATAAGAGGGGTATTTGCCCTTCCATTTCAAGAGATTTGCTAGTGGAAGGTGGGAGCCTCATCGAAGAGGGGCCTCGCAAGTGGATGTAGGTCATTTGACCGAACCACTGTAAAATCGGTGTGATCTCTGGTTTGCATTTACTTATTATCATTTACATTACTGCAAACCATTTGCACTTTAATGATCTACTTCTTTGTCTCCGTCTTACTTATCTCTTCAAGTTAAAATGCAATCGAAACGGTTTCAAACGAAAACGTTACTTTTATCGTACGAAGTTTCCGAAAGTGTTTAAATCATCAAAAGTTTATCACACTTTACCGCTGCACTAATTCACCCCCTCCTCTTAGTGCCACTCCGATCCTAACAATTGGTATCAGAGCCCGGTATTTCTCATTTCGGATTTACACCCGAGAGAAATGGCTCTTTATGGCTTTCCAGAGGGCTTATCGGTTTTTCGTCCACCGTTGTTTAACGGATTGGACTACACTTATTGGAAAACTCGAATGAGAGTTTTCTTGAGTTCTATGAATTTGGATTTATGGAATATCGTTGAAAATGGTTTTCAACTTTCCTCTAAACCGATGAACGAATGGTCAGATTTGGACAAGAAGTATTTTTCTTTAAACGCAAAAGCTATGAATGCCTTATTTTGCGCTTTAGACAAAAATGAGTTCAATCGGATTTCTACGTGCGAAACGGCTTTTGATATTTGGAGAACACTTGAAATCATGCACGAGGGAACTAGTAGAGTCAAAGACTCGAAAGTTAATATTTTATTACACGATTTTGAGCTTTTTAAAATGCAACCAAGCGAGACTATAGGCGACATGTACACCCGTTTCACGGATGTCGTCAATAATCTAAGAGTTCTTGGTAAATCTTTTTCGAATTTTGATCTCGTAAGCAAGATCTTAAGATCCCTTCCAAAAAGGTGGGATTCTAAAATAACCGCAATACAAGAAACAAAAGATTTAAATATTTTTCCAATTGAAGAACTAATTGGTTTGTTGATGACATATGAAATGATGCACAATGCACATGATGAACAAAATCACATTCCAAAGAACAGGAAGGATTTGGAACTCCGGACAAATGAATACCACTTGAGCAATGACTCAAGTGATGAGGACAATGATGAACTTGAATTTCGAACACTAAATCTTAATAAGTTTATTAAACAAAAATCTAAAATAAACAATGAACTTGAACGGAGGAAGAGGCCAAAGAAGAGGAAGGCAACCACGGATGAATCAAGAACTTCCAAAGGTGAAATGGCGAATTGGGCTTTGACGGGCTTCGACTACAAGGTAAGTAACTCAACTCTCTTGAATTATTTTGAAATTACTTGATGTTTTCCATGATGCATTTTCTCATTTCTTTTGAATAATTATTTTTCTTGAAAATTGTATGTTTTATGTTAATAGAATAAAATGTTAGATTTAAATAATCATATATATATGCTTGAGAAGCAAGAATGTGTATTTTGATGATTTCCATATTAACCTTCAATGATGATGCATGGTTTTTATATGGAAGGCTTGATGATTGTTTTTAAACCTTGTCTTTGGTTTTCGAACATGATGTATGTTTTTGACATAAGAACAAAACTTGAGCATGCTAATATAAAGTCAATCACATAAATTAAAACTAAAGAAGGTTTAGTTATCTATAAGAATCATTCAAAATTATGTTCAATGAAACCATTGCATAATGATGTAATGAAAATATTAAACATTTTGAAACCATGTTTTAGTGTCATGCATAATGATCATGCTTAATAAATTTCGAAATTATGCATATGAATCTTGTGATTTATGGATTATTGATTTTTACCATAATGAAAGTGCCTTATTAATCTTTGTTGTAATAAATCTTACACTTTCGGTTTTAAACATTATACATGTTTTTATTTGGTATAAGTGAAATAAAATCATATGAATTGAAACAACTAAAAAGAGGAAAATATTTTTTCCTTGAAAAATTATTTTTCTCTATCCTATTGATCTTGATGTTTATTATGATAAATCTATGTATACCATTTTGAATCTCTTAAAAGTAATGGTGATATTTTGATGATTTTGATGATTTAAATTTGAAATGAGTTTTATCAAAATCATGATATTGATTTCTTGGAATAACATGAGATTACCTTTGATGATCATTTTGATTCATGGAATTTTGGATTCATGACTTGGTCTTACATTTGTTTATGAGATGGTTGAAATCTTTGTACGTTTGAATTCTTCCCTTCTCCTTTCAATTTATGCATGTTATATGTTAAAGATTTAAAACCATGTTTTGGTATCATGCATATCTAAGAAATATTGATGTGACAAATTGAATAAGTTGAAAATGAATGATGATTTTTGTCTTGAATATAACTTGTGATATTTTTTATATAAATCATCATTTTGATTTCTCGACATTCGATACATGAGATTTTATTAAAAATCAAAATTTCTCATTAATCGATCTTCTACGATTTTACTTGATATTCTCTTGAGAGGAGATTTTCTAAATGAATCATGATTTTTCCTTGTGAATTCTTGGAGTTTTTACTTGATTTTTCTTTTAAAACAAGATCTCTTCTTTGTACTCCTATGATTTTTATTGATATTTTATTTAAAAAAGATATTTACTATATGAATCATGTTTTTTGGTATTCAAATGATTTTATCCTTCATGACATGATTTCTTTGTATTTATGGCTTGCATAGCTTGAAATGTTTTGGTATAATGCATGCAATGATGAAATATTCATAAAGTTAAAATGATGTATGCAATACTTATGATAATGATGTACATGATGTATTTATTGCATATGATGTGTATCATGAATGCTTTAAATGATGAATGTTTGGTATCATGATCAACATGTTGATAAATGCTTAAAAATTTTAATGTTTGAGTATCATGTATGATATGCTTATTAATGACGATTGATTTATTTTTCGGTATCGTGCATGAAAAATAAGATTATTGAAATTGTGTATGTTTTAATTTGAATATATAATGATTCACAAATAAGAATGATACTTACCTTTGTCATAATATGAAAATTGATATAAGGGTCTTCCCTTCTTTTTGACAATGACAAAGGGGGAGCAAGAATTTCTAGCGTGGACATCATGAAAAGAGGCAAACTAACTAGCTTGCATAATTCAAGATGAAAGCAAAAATTGTACTTCTCAAAAGAGAAGATGCAAATGTAACATTTGCCAAATTGTTTGCTTGCCTCATGTAAAACATTATCTCTTGCTAGTTTGGTATTTTTGCTAGCTTGTATGTTGCAAAACTTGATCACTTTTTCAAACATTTTGCTAGCTTACACTTTGCAAAGAAAGCAAAAATGACACTTCTAGAAGAAAGAGCTTGTTATTTTGAACATCACAAGCTTGCCTATCTTAAGAAACAAAAATTGTAAAAGTGCTATCTTGCCCATCTTAAGAGGCAAAAATGCTAACTTGCACATCTAGCAAAACTTGACAAATTTGCATATTTCAAGAAGCAAGAGTTGCTTTCTTGAACATCTCAATATTGCTAGCTTGCATGATGTAGAACTTGCTATCTTGAACATTACCAAAAGTGCTATCTTGTATGCTGTAAAACTTGCATATCTAAAACTTGATAGCTTGAATGTCCTAAGCATGATGCATTACTTGCTAAATTTTCTAGCTTCAAAACTGCATGATGATAAAACTTAATATTATGTTTTTCATGCAATGAGTTGAACTTATATTACAAACACAAAGAATAGTTGTACTTCTCCTTTTTGTTAATGACAAAGGGGGAGAAGTATGTTGATGACATGATATGCATAAGTCTATGCATGAGTTCATAATGACGTGTTGCAAGTATTCATGATGAATATTGCAATGACTTGAATTCAGTTTGAATTCAAGGTTCTATCAATATGACATATTGATAGGGGGAGTTTGTTTAAACTCCGGGAGTCAAGTTTAACTCCGTCATCAATTGGTTGTCATCATAAAAAAGGGGGAGATTGTTGAATCTCATATTTTGATGATGAAACCAATTGATAATTATGTTTATGTTTAACTGCATTTTGAGTGATGCAGATCTACTCGATCAGGATTAGACAATTAAGGCAGGAGGAATTGACGTTGCGCCGGAGGAGATCACGTTAGGATATTGGATAGCAGAAGGCTTCGGACGTCGAGCATCGGGCCAAGAGCGGAATTGCGCCAAGGATATCGGCGTTACGAAGGTCAACCGTCGATTAGGCAACAAGCCACAAGAGAGGATGATGCGCCGAAGAATCGGACGAAGCGCCAACCAATGACGTGCCGGGCAACAGAATGTCAATTCGCTTTATAATAATTGTCTAGATCGGAGTAGAGTTTTTGCTTGTGTGTGCAGGATTAACTACGATAACGACGAAGACATAAAGCAAAACAAAGTGTCGGAGTCAAGCACGAAGGAGGAGATCACGTTAGGATATTGGATGGCAGAAGGCTTCGGACGTCGAGCATCGGGCCAAGAGCGGAATTGCGCCAAGGATATCGGCGTTGCGGAGGTCAACCACCGATTAGGCAACAAGCCGCAAGAGAGGATGATGCGCCGAAGAATCGGACGAAGCGCCAACCAATGACGTGCCGGGCAACAGAATGTCAATTCGCTTTATAATAATTGTCTAGATCGGAGTAGAGTTTTTGCTTGTGTGTGCAGGATTAACTACGATAACGACGAAGACATAAAGCAAAACAAAGTGTCAGAGTCAAGCACGAAGGATTCATTGCGAGTTCGAGAGTTCGACGGAAGTCCGAAGGTTTGTCGGGAATGCTGCCGGAACTAGCCAAGAATGAGTAGGGAGCTTGCCGAAGGGTTTTTCGGAAGCTCGCCGAAAGGTTCGTTGGAAGTTCGTGGAGCTCGCCGAGAAAGATCGGAGCTTGCCTAAGAAGCTCATCGGAACTCGCCAAGATCAAATCGTGAAGTCTAGGAGCTTGCCGGGAGTCCGCAGAATGGTTTCCGAGAGTTTATCGAAAGACCGCCGGAAGTTCGCCGGAAGCTCGCCGGAAGAAGTCTTGACTTACGGACTTTGTAATAGCTTAGAAAATGTCTTTAAATTTGTAGTTAGTATGTTAATTAGGGTTAGGATTAGGTGTTAATCTTATAACCCAAGTAGGGGCCAATTGGGCCCGAGTTCGGACTGGTTTGGGCCAAGTTTGGAGCCCAACCAGTGAGCTGAATTGGCCTAGGTGGTGGCACCGCCCAGCACCCGAGAGCTGGGCGGTGGCACCGCTTGACTGGGCGTTGGCACCGCCCAGCACTATCAATGTCTGACAGTGACAGGCGATGGCACCGCCAGCATCGGGAACCCAAAGAGAATTCAAATTTTGGTGCCCAAATTTGAATCCTCTTGAGGCTTATAAATACCCCTCAAATCTCAGCTGAGATAACAACTTTTTGAGCAGCAATTGTTTGAGAGAAAGGTCTTAGAAAAGTCTTTGCTAGTCTTGTTTTCAATTTGCTAGTGTTCACCTCCTTCTTTCTTGCTGAAAATCTGTAAGAGATTGAATCGCTTGTAAAAAGTTGTAAGAGGGGTATTTGCCCTTCCATTTCAAGAGATTTGCTAGTGGAAGGTGGGAGCCTCATCGAAGAGGGGCCTCGCAAGTGGATGTAGGTCATTTGACCGAACCACTGTAAAATCGGCGTGATCTCTGGTTTGCATTTACTTATTGTCAATTACATTTCTGCAAACCATTTGCACTTTAATGTTCTATTTCTTTGTCTCCGTCTTACTTATCTCTTCAAGTTAAAACGCAATCGAAACGGTTTCAAACGAAAATGTTACTTTTATCGTACGAAGTTTCCGAAAGTGTTTAAATCGTCAAAAGTTTATCATACTTTACCGCTGCACTAATTCACCCCCCCCCCCCTTAGTGCCACTCCGATCCTAACAGAAGTCTCACCATCATGGCACAATCTTCGAGATTGTGTCAGGTAGTGGTACCGCTAGTCTGGGCGATTGTACCACCCCTAACAGGGTGCCAGGCGGTTGTACCACCCCTGATAGGGTGCCAGGTGGTTGTACCACCCCTGACAGGGTGCAAGGTGGTGGTACCGTTAGTCTGGGTGATGGTAGCGCCCAGCACAGACTCCCAGGCAGTGATACCGCCTAGGCTGGGCAATGGTACCGCCCAGTGTCAGAATGACATTGGCGGTGGTAACGCCCATGCACGGGAAACCCGAGATGAGATTTTTTTAGGCTCCAAGTTTGAATCAACTTGAAGCTTATAAATACCCCTCTCATCCCTGGTTAAAGCTCACAGGCACAGAGAGTTTAAAAGTAGAAAAATATTGTAGAAATCTCTTGTGAGAATCCTCCTCTAGTCTAAGTGTTAGAATTCTGTAAGAGATGAGTGAGTGCGTGTAAAGGTTGTCTCCTAAACCCGGTAAAAGGAGAAGAGGGGTGTAAGAAGAAGGTTGATCTTCACCTATTAAAGGAAGATCGATAATGGATGTTGGTGGCCTTGACGGAGGAGGAATCGGTGGAGTGGATGTACGTCACAACTACCGAACCACTATAAAATTGGTTCTCATCATTAAATGTTATCAACATTAAAGCAATAGATTCCATCAACTTCTCCCACTTTGTCATCACAATTTTGCATGAAGAGGAAAGATGGTAAGGAGAGAATCCATTAAGAACTAAATTTATGAAATGATTTGAATCAAGTTAAAAATGATAAATAAGTTTTCGTTAAAATATGCTTTCATTTTGACAAAGAGAAGGGATTCATGAAAGGGATTGAGATATCTATATGAAATCAGATCCCCAATCTTGTAAATAATTATCACATACAAAAATTCATCTTTCAAGGATTAAGATATCCATTGGAATTCATAAAATTTCATCTTTTAATGAGAAGAATAAGGAAGAATTCATGGGAGAGGAGTGTCACATGAAGGAGCAATTCATGAATAAAACTTCATAGTGAGAAGAGCATTACATCAAATCCATTTTTGTTGATGACTTTTATGTATCAAACATCAAGATATTTAAATGTATAAGCACTTCATGCATTTGTAAAATGTTTCGTCATAGCCTTTCATCACTACTTGCATGAGGTAATATTATTTGTGCTCGTAGCACTCAAAAGTTAAGAATCCGATATTGCATCGTATATGACTAAAACTTCTTCAATATTCAAACGAGATCATAATCATCATAGAAATTTTCAGAATCAAAGTAAACACGGTATTGCATCATTGTGTGATAACATACTCAACCTTTAAAGAGATCACAACATCATAGAAATTTTCAGCATCAAAATAAACATGATATTGCATCATTGTATGATAAAATGCTCATCATTTAAAGAGATCACAACATCATAAAAATTTTCAGCATTAAAGCACAGAAATCAAAGTAAATAGCATTTTCAGTTTACAACATCAAGGTAAATAATTTTAGCATTAAAGCGCATTAAAGCACAGAATTCCAACATCAAAGTAAACCACGTTTTACATTTACAGCATCAAGGTAAACAATTTCAGCATTAAAGCACAGAATTCCCACATCAAAGTAAACTGCATTTTACGTTTACAACATCAAGGTAAATAATTTTTGTAAAATTCCTCACTTTTGAAAATTTATTAATAAGGATTTATATGTAAATTGGAGGACATATATGTAAATATAGAAATTTCAAGGACTAAACTGTTAAGTTGTAAAAAAAAAAATAAAGAAAACCGAAAATTTCAGTTTTATCTAACCGCATCCCACGCTCTCTGTTCCCGAAAGAAGAGAAGAGCTGTGGGGTGTGGGGAGAAGAAGAAGAGAAGTAGAGGGAGAAGAGAAGAAAAGAAGAAGAGGGAAAAGAAGAGAGAAAGAAGAGGGAGAAGAGAAGAAAAGAAGAAGAAGAAGAAGAAGAAGAAGATGATGAAGAAGAAGAGAGGGAAGAGGGAGAGGAGCGAAAGGTGGCAGCAGCTAGGGCTGCAGCACCTCTATTTCCTACAGGTGGAAACAGAGGAGAGGTGTGGGGCGTTCGAAGAGGAGAAGAAGAAGAAGAGGAAGAGAAGAAGAAGAGGTTATGATACCTCTATTTCCTGCAGAGGAAACAGAGGAGAGGGTGTGTGTGACGCCGGGGAGGAGGAGGGAAGAAGAAGAGGAGAAGAAGAGAAGGGAAAGGAGGAGCTACGGCTGCGGCGGTGGCAGCTGCAGCTGGAAGAGAAGGAGAGGAAGAGAAGGTGAGGAAGAAGAGAAGGAAGAAGGGAAGGAGAAGGAAGAAGAGAAGGGAAAGAAGGGGTTGCGGTTGCGGCTGTGGCAGTTGCAGTTGTGGCAGGGAAAGAGGAAGAGGAAGGAAGAAGGGAAGGAGATGAAGAAGAGAAGGGGAAGAAGGGGCTGCGGCTGCGGCGATGGCAGCTGCAGCTGGAAGAGAAGAAGGAGAGGAAGATAAGCAGGGGAGGAAGAAGAGGCTGCGGTTGTGGTAGCCACGGCCATGGCTACGACTACGACTGCGACGGTTGTAGCTGGGAAAGAAAAGAAAGGAAAGAGGGGAAAAAGGGGCTGCAGACGGGGTTGCAGCCGCGGCGGCAGCGACTACATATGCAGCAGCTGTGTCTGCGAAAGAAGGGGAGGAAGAAGGTAGTGCGGTGGAAGGGGCTGCGACTGTGGCAGCGGCAGCGGCAGCGGCGGTGGCTATGGCAGCTGCGTTTGGGAAAGAAACCGAAGGAATGAGAGTAAGAGAGAGCAGGTGACTATGCCTCTATGTTCTGCATGAGCTACAGTTGTGGAGGAAAAAGAGAAGACATATATAGAAAGCGAAACAGGGAGAGGACACGGAGGAAAAGTAGAAGGATTTGGGCTGACACCTTCTTTTGATCTTTGGATCAAAATCTTTGAAAGGCAAGTGTTCTGATCCTTTCTATTGCAAATGTCCTGATCTTTCCTTACTGTAATTTTATCTCTACATTTGCTTTGAATATGAGGAACTTTAAATTGTTCTAGCCTTGCATTTGATATATCTCCTGTTTAGACGTAACGATTCGAATCTGTGAATTCTGCCAAACAGAGATTCTGCCAAACAGAGATTTTGTTCAGCGACCCTTGTTTACCAATTTATTTGTAACTCTCTCTGTTGGATAGTTCAATTCATATGAAGCTTGTTTTATCTGGAAGTAGATTGAAATATCTTTCCAATGATATATTTCTGAGTAAATTGGAGCACGATTGATAGTTTGAATCATTTGTTCAATGTGCCTCTTGAATTCTGCCAGAAATTGAGCTTTGGTCGATTTCACATATTCTGGTTTCATTCCTTTGGAAATTAATATCCTTTAGCCTTCTTATTCAATTGAGCTTTATATTACTGCTTTGAATTCTTGTATGCTCTTGTCCTTAAAATCATTTGTATTCTTGAAAACTATTTTGTAACGTTTATGCTATATCGTATTAACTCATATAGGCACATGTATATCCCATTGTTCTGTATTTGCTTTCGATATGTTCCTATTCCAGTTTCATTCCTTTGGACATTGAATTCATCTAACCTTCTTATTTGAATTGAGTTATATGTGATTGCTTGGAATCCTTGAATGCTCTTGCTTTCATTTCCTTTTAAATTTGAATACAATTGTGAAAGATTATTGCTTACTTCGTATTGACTCGTAAATGCACATGTACGTTTTATTGTTCCGCGTGTGCTTCCGATATATGCTATTCATTGTTCATACTATCCTTTTGTACTCTGGTGTTTGTGGGATATTGTGAACATTTGCCAGAAATGGTGAAGGGAGTTATGCATAGAGCTTGTGATGCTCTGCCGGCCCTTATGACTTCACTCAGACGTGGGTGGATGGAGCTCCCAAACGTGGGAGACTTATGTTTGGTGGTCATTCAGAAATGGATGTACCATATTATGTTATGGTCCCACTTCACATTCTATATGTTTGATATGGTATTCAAAGCTTTGGTTATGTGTTTCTATACATGCTTTGGATAATAATGAAATGAATGCAATGTCGATTCGACGTTTGAGCTTATGTTTCATATTTGTTCTTTGAAATGCTCTGAAATGCTCCATACACCTTTCATATGTTACGAAATGTTTCATTTATCATTGATATGCTCCGAAACATTTCATACGCTTTTGATATGCTCCGAAATGTTTCATTTGCTATTGTTATGCATCGAAATGTTCTATATGTAGTTGATATGCTCCGGAACATTTCATACGCTATTGATATGCTCCAATTACTCTATGCTCCATCTGTTATGAACCAAATAGGTTTTGAATGACATGACACATATGATTTTGTATCTAATGAGATGGTATCCTTGAGAATTCTTGTATTCTGCCTTGCATTATGATATCTTACTTGTTTGAAACCATTCCTTTTGTTTCGAATATGCTTTGTCACTTGCTGAGCTGTTTTTAGCTCACTCCGTTGTTATAAAAAATCTTTTAGGTCAGCTTGTTACTCTTTGAGATGTTTGAATTGGGCTGAGGCAGTGGAGAGCTATTCAGAATTATGGGCAAGTCTTATTGGTTATTATGTTATTGTTGTATAAGCATATTTTGTATGTAATGAAATATTATCGATAAATCGAAATGGATATACTGTGTAAAAGTGTTAGAAGATCTCTCTTATTTGGAATTTTGAAATTTTAAGTCTAGTTTATGATGATATGAACTTATGGTGAATAGTTGGAGTTCTGATTGTATAATTTATTTAGCTTGTGGATTTATAAATGTTGTTCATGTTTGTCAAGTTGGCTTGGGTTGCCATAAATGTGAATTATCGAGTGATATGATATATGATTATAAACTGCATATGTTTTATTGATGTGAATTTGATAGAATGTTTTTCAGTGTCCTCAAATGTTAGTTTTGATCCTGGATTGGTTTGTGATGAAAATTTTAAAATCATCGATATTATTTGAGGGGCATGACAAAGGTGGTATTAGAGCATGGTTTGAGGATCAAAGAGAATAATATTACAATCACTCTTGGATAATTGTGTAATTGTATTGTATTGATGAAACTATTTGAGAGTAGGAGAAGGAAATAAAGAAATCATAATCCTCATCTTTTCATCGATTGAGCTATGACCAATTTAGATGACTAAATTTTCTTTTAAGGGGGGGAGAGTGTAATATCCCTCACTTTTGAAAATTTATTAATAAGGATTTATATGTAAATTGGAGGACCTATATGTAAATATAGAAATTTCAAGGACTAAATTGTTAAGTTACAAAAAGAAAAAAAATAAAGAAAACTGAAAATTTAAGTTTTACCCGACCGCCTCCCACGCTCTCTGTTCCCGAAAGAAGAGAAGAGCTGTGGGGCATGGGGAGAAGAAGAAGAGAAGTAGAGAGAGAAGAGAAGAAAAGAAGAAGAGGGAAAAAAAAGAGAAAGAAGAGGGAGAAGAGAAGAAAAGAAGAAGAAGAAGAAGAGAGGGAAGAGGGAGAGGAGCGAGAGGTGGCAGCAGCTAGGGCTGCAGAACCTCTGTTTCCTGCAGGTGGAAATAGAGGAGAGGCGTGGGGCGTTCGAAGAGGAGAAGAAGAAGAAGAGGAAGAGAAGAAAAAGAGGTTTTGATACCTCAGTTTCCTGCAGAGGAAACAGAGGAGAGGGTGTGTGTGATGCCCGGGAGGAGGAGGGAAGAAGAAGAGGAGAAGAAGAGAAGGGAAAGGAGGAGCTGCGGCTATGGCAGTGGCAGCTGCAGCTGGAAGAGAAGGAGAGGAAGAGAAGGTGAGGAAGAAGAGAAGGAAGAAGGGAAGGAGAAGGAAGAAGAGAAGGGAAAGAAGGGGCTGCGGTTGCGGCTGTGGTAGGGAAAGAGGAAGAGGAAGGAAGAAGGGAAGGAGAGGAAGAAGAGAAGGGGAAGAAGGGGCTGCAGCTGCGGCGATGGCAGCTGCAGCTGGAAGAGAAGAAGGAGAGGAAGATAAGCAGGGGAGGAAGAAGAGGCTGCGGTTGTGGTGGCCGCGGCCATGGCTGCGACTGCGATTGCAGCAGTTGTAGCTGGGAAAGAAAAGAAAGGAAAGGGGGGAAAAAGGGGCTACGGATGGGGTTACGGCCGCGACAGTAGCGACTACATATGCAGTAGCTGTGTCTTTGAAAGAAGGGGAGGAAGAAGGTAGTGCGGTGGAAGGGGCTGCGACTGTGGCAGCGGCAGCGTCGGTGGCTGTGGCAGCTGCGTTTGGGAAAGAAACCGAAGGAATGAGAGTAAGAGAGAGCAGGTGACTATGCCTCTATGTTCTGCATGAGCTACAGTTGTAGAGGAAAAAGAGAAGACATATATAGAAAATGAAACAGGGAGAGGACATGGAGGAAAAGTAGAAGGATTTGGGCTGACACCTTCTTTGGATCTTTGAATCAAAATCTTTGAAAGGCAAGTGTTCTGATCCTTTCTATTGCAAATGTCCTAGTCTTTCCTTACTGTAATTTTATCTCTACATTTGCTTTGAATATGAGGAACTTTAAATTATTCTAGCCTTGCATTTGATATATCTCCTGTATAGACGTAATGATTCGAATCTGTGCAACTTTTGAGATTCTGACCTTTTGATACCGAGCTACCTATAAGTCTTTGTTGGAAACTCTGATTTGTTCAAAACTAGTTTCATTGGAAACTAGACTCGTAGATCTTTCTTTTTTTTTGGTAAGTAAAAGTAAATTGATTATGTGTAAAGTTTCTACAAATAGCTTTATCTATACAAGTCATATACAAAGCCAAGTAACTCATAGAGTGCGAATGCGATAGTTATGACTACACATGCTGTAGATTATAACTTCTAATTATAGTCAACATAGAAAATGTTTATCCTGATATATCAAAACTACTTGTGGGTACATAATTTGGCATCATTCCCAAGATCTTTAGCTAATAGCAAAATTAAATTTGATAAAAATATATTTTTCTGTTTGGGTAAAGTGCTCCGTTTTTAGATCTTGCTCCATATAGGATCTCGAGTCTCTAATAATCTCTTTCAAGAGCTGAGCATTGTTTGTGTGTTGACATTCAAATATTCTGTTACATCTCTCCTTCCACATCCACCAAGTAGCGCATCTGAAAGTAACCTTTGCCAGTTGTGTGAGAGGCCCTTTTCTTGAGAAACATTGCATGAGGTCGCCTAGTTCTTGGTGCAAGTTTGGTTGCGGCAGTCTATTGAGTTCAAATCGCTGGAGAATCTCCTTCCACATCCATTTTGTATAATCACAAGCAAAATAGAGGTGGTCAACAGTTTCTTCTTGTTGCATACAAAGGGAGCATCGGTTAACATGATAGATACCTCTTCTTTTCATATTGTCTATTGTAGGTAGTTTATTGAGAAGAGCCTGCCATGTACATAAGGAATGTCTTTGTGATCCCGGTCGATCCCATGTCCAACTGCTTAGGACCCACTTGTTATTTCTTTGCCTAATTTGATTCCATGCGGATGTGGCACTAAATTTGCCATTGTTATGAGGCCAAATAAGTATATCTGAAGAGTTGTTCCTAATTGGAATAGCTATAATAGTCGGCCTAAGTGATAACATTTCGGGAGAAATAGGATTAGGGAGACACCAGGTACCGTTAGCAATGAACTCGGAAACCTTCCAATCTTTGGGAGCCCCAAGATATTTTCGTATTCTGTCGCCATATAATTGAAATATACTCTTCCTATTCACCCAAGGATCGTACCACATATTAGTACTAGTTCCAGAAGAGATTGCATAAGAAATGTGTTTGATTAGCCAATTCCTTGCCTTTAAAATTCCTTTCCAAGCTAAAGAGTGGTATGTTCTTGTTGAAATTTCCCAGATTGATTCCTTTGAAAGATACCTAGAAGAAACCCAATGTGACCATAAGGAACATTTGTTTTGCAAAAGATCCCACAATTGCTGTACCAGACATGCTTGATTCCAATCTCTAGTATTTCTCAAGTTTAGCCCCCCTTCATCTTTCAGTTTGCAAATGCTATCCCAATTTACCATATGCATTGCCTTATAATTTGTGCCATTCCAAAAGAAGTTCATTAATAACCATTCAATATCTTGGAGAAGTCCAACAGGCAGAAGAAATGCATTACACCAATATATAGAGTAGGAGTGCAATACCGAACGGATGAGTTCGAGTCGTACTGCTTTTGATAGAAACCTATTTTTCCAAGAAGAAATTCTATTTTTTATTTTTTACAAGATAGGCTGATAGTGGGTTTTGTGAATGCCTGTGGATATGAGCCGGAGACCCAAATAAGGAACTGACAAGCTTCCCTCACTAACCCCCAAAGTTTGTGCAATAAAGACCTTATCCTCAACGTAAGGGCTCATATATACTTTACTTTTCGCATGATTTAACTGAAGTCCAGAAACCATACCAAAGTCATTCATAATAGTAGCCAGGTTCTCTACTGAAGTTCATTTATTTTGGAGAAAGATAAGTAAATCATCTGCAAATGTTATATGTGATATATGAATAGAACCAGCAATGGGTACCTTAATGCTGCCATTTAAGACTGCATGTTCCAACTGTTGAATCTCGTATTTTGATGATGAAACCAATTGATAATTATGTTTATGTTTAACTGCATTTTGAGTGATGCAGGTCTACTCGATCAAGATTAGACAATTAAGGCAGGAGGAATTGACGTTGCACCGGAGGAGATCACGTTAGGATATCGGATGGCAAAAGGCTTCGGACGTCGGGCATCGGGCCAAGAGCGGAATTGCGCCAAGGATATCGGCGTTGCGGAGGTCAACCGCCGATTGGGCAACAAGCCGCAAGAGAGGATGATGCGCCGAAGAATCGGACGAAGCGCCAACCAATGACGTGCCGGGCAACAGAATGTCAATTCGCTTTATAATAATTGTCCAGATTGGAGTAGAGTTTTTGCTTGTGTGTGCAAGATTAACTACGATAACGACGAAGACATAAAGCAAAACAAAGTGTCAGAGTCAAGCACGAAGGATTCGTTGGGAGTTCGAGAGTTCGACGGAAGTCCGAAGGTTCGTCGAGAATGCTGTCGGAACTAGCCGAGAATGAGTAGGGAGCTTGCCGAAGGGTTTTTCGGAAGCTCGCCGGAAGGTTCGTTGGAAGTTCGCGGAGTTCGCCGAGAAAGATCGGAGCTTGCCGAAGAAGCTCATCGGAACTCGCCAAGATCAAATCGTGAAGTCTAGGAGCTTGCCGGGAGTCCGCAGAATGGTTTCCGAGAGTTTATCGGAAGACCGCCGGAAGTTCGCCGGAAGCTCGCCGGAAGAAGTCTTGACTTACGGACTTTGTAATAGCTTAGAAAATGACTTTAAATTCGTAGTTAGAATGTTAATTAGGGTTAGGATTAGGTGTTAATCTTATAACCCAAGTAGGGGCCAATTGGGCCTGAGTTCGGACTGGTTTGGGCCAAGTTTGGAGCCCAACCAGTGAGCTGAATTGGCCTAGGCGGTGGCACCGCCCAGCACCCGAGAGCTGGGCGGTGACATCGCCTGGGCTGGGTGGTTGCACCGCCCAGCACCCGAGCGCTGGGCGGTGGCACCGCTTGGCTGGGCGGTGGCACCACCAACATCGGGAACATAAGAGAATTCAAATTTTTGGAGCCCAAATTTGAATCCTCTTGAGGCCTATAAATACCCCTCAAGTCTCAGCTGAGAACACAACTTTTTGAGCAGCAAGTGATTGAGAGAAAAGTCTTAGAAGAGTCTTTGCTAGTCTTGTTTTCAATTTGCTAGTGTTCACCTCCTTCTTTCTTGCTGAAAATCTGTAAGAGAGTGAACCACTTGTAAAAGTTGTAAGAGGGGTATTTACCCTTTCCTTTCAAGAGATTTGCTAGTGGAAGGTGGGAGTCTCATCGAAGAGGGACCTCGCAAGTGGATGTAGGTCATTTGACCGAACCACTGTAAAATCGACGTAATCTCTGGTTTGCATTTACTTATTGTCATTCATATTACTGCAAACCATTTGCACTTTAATGCTATACTGCTTTGTCTCCGTCTTACTTATCTCTTCAAGTTAAAACACAATCGAAACAATTTTAAACGAAAACGTTGCTTTTATCGTACAAAGTTTCCGAAAAGTGTTTAAATCGTGAAAAGTTTATCGCACTTCACCGCTGCACTAATTCACCCCCCCCCCTCTTAGTGCCGCTCCGATCCTAACAGTTGGTATCAGAGCCTGGTATTTCTCATTTCGGATTTACACCCGAGAGAAATGGCTCTTCATGGCTTTCAAGAGGGCTTATCGGTTTTTCGTCCACCGTTGTTTAACGGATTGGACTACACTTATTGGAAAACTCGAATTAGAGTTTTCTTGATTTCTATGAATTTGGATTTGTGGAATATCATTGAAAACGGTTTTCAACTTCCCTCTAAACCGATGAACGAATGGTCGGATTTGGAGAAGAAGTATTTTTCTTTAAACGCAAAGGCTATGAATGCCTTATTTTGCGCTTTGGACAAAAATGAGTTCAATCGGATTTCTACGTGCGAAACAGCTTTCGATATTTGGCGAACACTTGAAATCACGCACGAGGGAACTAGTTGAGTCAAAGACTCAAAAGTTAATATTTTATTACATGATTTTGAGCTTTTTCAAATGCAACCAAGCGAGACTATAGGCGTCATGTACACCCGTTTCACGGATGTCGTCAATAATCTAAGAGTTCTTGGTAAATATTTTTCGAATTTTGATCTCGTAAGCAAGATCTTAAGATCCCTTCCAAAAAGGTGGGATTCTAAAATAACCGCAATATAAGAAACAAAAGATTTAAATATTTTTCCACTTGAAGAACTAATTGGTTTGTTGATAACATATGAAATGGTGCACAATGCACATGATAAACAAAATCACCTTCCAAAGAACAGGAAGATTTGGAACTCCGGACAAATGGATACCACTTGAGCAATGACTCAAGTGATGAGGACAATGATGAACTTGAATTTCGAACACTAAATCTTAATAAGTTTATTAAACAAAAATCTAAAATAAACAATGAACTTGAACGGAGGAAGAGGCCAAAGAAGAGGAAGGCAACCAAGGATGAATCAAGAACTTCCAAAGGTGAAACGGCGAATTGGGCTTTGACGGGCTTCGACTACAAGGTAAGTAACTCAACTCTCATGAATTATTTTGAAATTACTTGATGTTTTCCATGATGCATTTTCTCTTTTCTTTTGAATAATTATTTTTCTTGAAAATTGTATGTTTTATGTTAATAGAATAAAATGTTAGATTTAAATAATCATATATATATGCTTGAGAAGCAAGAATGTGTATTTTGATGATTTCCATATTAACCTTCAATGATGATGCATGGTTTTTATATGGAAGGCTTGATGATTTTTTTTAAACCTTGTCTTTGGTTTTCAAACATGATGTATGTTTCTGACATAAGAACAAAACTTGAGCATACTAATATAAAGTCAATCACATAAATTAAAACTAAAGAAGTTTTAGTTATCTATAAGAATTATTCAAAATTATGTTCAATGAAACCATTGCATAATGATGTAATGAAAATATTAAACATTTTGAAACCATGTTTTAGTGTCATGCATAATGATCATGCTTAATAAATTTCAAAACTATGCATATGAATCTTGTGATTTATGGATTATTGATTTTTACCATAATGAAAGTGCCTTATTAATCTTTGTTGTAATAAATCTTACACTTTCGGTTTTAAACATTATACATGTTTTTATTTGGTATAAGTGAAATAAAATCATATGAATTTAAACAACTAAAAAGAGGAAAATATTTTTTCCTTGAAAAATTATTTTTCTCTATCCTATTGATCTTGATGTTTATTATGATAAATCTATGTATACCATTTTGAATCTCTTGAAAGTAATGTTGATATTTTGATGATTTTGATGATTTAAATTTGAAATGAGTTTTATCAAAATCATGATATTGATTTCTTGGAATAACATGAGATTACCTTTGATGATCATTTTGATTCATAGAATTTTGGATTCATGACTTGGTCTTACATTTGTTTATGAGATGGTTGAAATCTTTGTACGTTTGAATTCTTCCCTTCTCCTTTCAATTTATGCATGTTATAAGTTAAAGATTTAAAACCATGTTTTGGTATCATGCATATCTAAGAAATATTGATGTGACAAATTGAATAAGTTGAAAATGAATGATGATTTTTCTCTTGAATATAACTTGTGATATTTTTTTTATATAAATCATCATTTTGATTTCTCGACATTCGATACATGAGATTTTATTATAAATCAAAATTTCTCATTAATCGATCTTCTACGATTTTACTTGATATTCTCTTGAGAGGAGATTTTCTAAATGAATCATGATTTTTCCTTGTGAGTTCTTGGAGTTATTACTTGATTTTTCTTTTAAAACAAGATCTCTTCTTTGTACTCCTATGATTTTTTTTGATATTTTATTTAAAGAAGATATTTACTATATGAATCATGTCTTTTGGTATTCAAATGATTTTATCCTTCATGACATGATTTCTTTGTATTTATGGCTTGCATGGCTTGAAATGTTTTGGTATGATGCATGCAATGATGAAATATTCATAAAGTTAAAATGATGTATGCAATACTTATGATAATGATGTACATGATGTATTTATTGCATATGATATGTATCATGAATGCTTTAAATGATGAATGTTTGGTATCATGATCAACATGTTGATAAATGCTTAAAAATTTTAATGTTTGAGTATCATGTATGATATGCTTATTAATGACGATTGATTTATTTTTCGGTATCGTGCATGAAAAATAAGGTTATTGAAATTATGTATGTTTTAATTTGAATATATAATGATGCACAAATAAGAATGATACTTACCTTTGTCATAATATGAAAATTGATATAAGGGTCTTCCCTTCTTTTTGACAATGACAAAGGGGGAGCAAGAATTTCTAGCGTTGACATCATGAAAAGAGGCAAACTAACTAGCTTGCACAATTCAAGATGAAAGCAAAAATTGCACTTCTCAAAAGAGAAGATGCAAATGTAACATTTGTCAAATTGTTTGCTTGCCTCATGTAAAATATTATCTCTTGCTAGTTTGGCATTTTTGCTAGCTTGTATGTTGCAAAACTTGATCACTTTTTCAAACATTTTGCTAGCTTACACTTTGCAAAGAAAGCAAAAATGACACTTATAGAAGAAAGAGCTTGTTATTTTGAACATCACAAGCTTGCCTATCTTAAGAAACAAAAATTGCAAAAGTGCTATCTTGCCTATCTCAAGAAGCAAAACTTGCAACTTGCACATTGCAATAGGAAGCAAGAATTATGAGCTTACACAAGAAAGCTATCTTGCATTTGCTTTCGAAATTTTTGCTAGCTTGTATATTGTGAAACTTACATATCGTAAAAATTGCTAGCTTGTAGTCTAAAGAGAAGCAAAAAGTTGCTATCTTAAAAGAAGCAAATGTGCTATCTTGCCTATCTTAAGAGGCAAAAATGCTAACTTGCACATCTAGCAAAACTTGACAAATTTGCATATTTCAAGAAGCAAGAGTTGCTTTCTTGAACATCTCAATATTGCTAGCTTGCATGATGTAGAACTTGCTATCTTGAACATTACCAAAAGTGCTATCTTGTATGCTGTAAAACTTGTATATCTAAAACTTGATAGCTTGAATGTCCTAAGCATGATGCATTACTTGCTAAATTTTCTAGCTTCAAAACTACATGATGATAAAACTTAATATTATGTTTTTCATGCAATGAGTTGAACTTATATTACAAACACAAAGAATAGTTGTACTTCTCCATTTTGTTGATGACAAAGGGGGAGAAGTATGTTGATGACATGATATGCATAAGTCTATGCATGAGTTCATAATGACGTGTTGCAAGTATTCATGATGAATATTGCAATGACTTGAATTCAGTTTGAATTCAAGGTTCTATCAATATGGCATATTGATAGGGGGAGTTTGTTTAAACTCCGGGAGTCAAGTTTAACTCCGTCATCAATTGGTTGTCATCATAAAAAAGGGGGAGATTGTTGAATCTCGTATTTTGATGATGAAACCAATTGATAATTATGTTTATGTTTAACTGCATTTTGAGTGATGCAGGTCTACTCGATCAGGATTAGACAATTAAGGCAAGAGGAATTGACGTTGCGCCGGAGGAGATCACGTTAGGATATCGGATGGCAAAAGGCTTCGGACGTCGGGCATCGGGCCAAGAGCGGAATTGCGCCAAGGATATCGGCGTTGCGGAGGTCAACCGCCGATTGGGCAACAAGCCGCAAGAGAGGATGATGCGCCGAAGAATCGGACAAAGCGTCAACCAATGACGTGCCGGGCAACAGAATGTCAATTCGCTTTATAATAATTGTCTAGATTAGAGTAGAGTTTTTGCTTGTGTGTGCAGGATTAACTACGATAACGACGAAGACATAAAGCAAAACAAAGTGTCGGAGTCAAGCACGAAGGATTCGTTGGGAGTTCGAGAGTTCGACGGAAGTCCGAAGGTTCGTCGGGAATGCTGTCGGAACTAGCCGAGAATGAGTATGGAGCTTGCCGAAGGGTTTTTCGGAAGCTCGCCGGAAGGTTCGTTGGAAGTTCGCGGAGCTCGCCGAGAAAGATCGGAGCTTGCCGAAGAAGCTCATCGGAACTCGCCAAGATCAAATCGTGAAGTCTAGGAGCTTGCCGGTAGTCCGCAGAATGGTTTCCGAGAGTTTATCGGAAGACCGCCGGAAGTTCGCCGGAAGCTCGCTGGAAGAAGTCTTGACTTACGGACTTTGTAATAGCTTAGAAAATGTCTTTAAATTTGTAGTTAGAATGTTAATTAGGGTTAGGATTAGGTGTTAATCTTATAACCCAAGTAGGGGCCAATTGGGCCTGAGTTCGGACTGGTTTGGGCCAAGTTTGGAGCCCAACCAGGGAGCTGAATTGGCCTAGGCGGTGGCACCGCCTAGGCTGTCGGTGGCACCGCCCAGCACCCGAGAGCTGGGCGGTGACACCTCCTGGGTTGGGCGGTTGCACCGCCCAGCACCCGAGCGCTGGGCGGTGGCACCGCTTGGCTGGGCGGTGGCACCACCAGCATCGGGAACATAAGAGAATTCAAATTTTTGGAGCCCAAATTTGAATCCTCTTGAGGCCTATAAATACCCCTCAAGTCTCAGCTGAGAACACAACTTTTTGAGCAGCAAGTGATTGAGAGAAAAGTCTTAGAAGAGTCTTTGCTAGTCTTGTTTTCAATTTGATAGTGTTCACCTCCTTCTTTCTTGCTGAAAATCTGTAAGAGAGTGAACCACTTGTAAAAGTTGTAAGAGGGGTATTTACCCTTCCCTTTCAAGAGATTTGCTAGTGGAAGGTGGGAGCCTCATCGAAGAGGGGCCTCGCAAGTGGATGTAGGTCATTTGACCGAACCACTGTAAAATCGGCGTAATCTCTGGTTTGCATTTACTTATTGTCATTCATATTACTGCAAACCATTTGCACTTTAATGCTATACTACTTTGTCTCCGTCTTACTTATCTCTTCAAGTTAAAACACAATCGAAACGGTTTTAAACGAAAACGTTGCTTTTATCGTACAAAGTTTCCGAAAAGTGTTTAAATCGTGAAAAGTTTATCGCACTTCACCGCTGCACTAATTCACCCCCCCCCCCTCTTAGTGCCGCTCCGATCCTAACACCAACATACAGCTAAGTCCTTCCATCGCAATAGTAAAGAGATATGGAGAGAGTGGATCACCTTGTCGGATGCCATTCGTGCTCCCAAAATAACTAATAGGTGAGCCATTAAAGAGTATCGAAAACTTTGGAGTTTCCAAGCAAGATTGAATCCAATTAACCCATTGCTATGGGAAGTTCATATCGAGGAGCATCTTATAGATAAATTTCCTATTAACTGAATCAAAGGCTTTCCGTAAATCAGCTTTAAAACAGATTTTTGTCCCTCTTGCTTTTGAATGCAAATCTTTGATCATGTCATTAGGAAGCAAAATGTTATGATGTATACTTCTCCCTTTGATGAAAGTAGCTTGATTTGGGCTAATGATCTTATGTATTACCTTTTGCATTCTATTTGCCAA
The DNA here is from genome assembly GCF_036884655.1 of Musa acuminata AAA Group. Classification (NCBI taxonomy): domain Eukaryota; kingdom Viridiplantae; phylum Streptophyta; class Magnoliopsida; order Zingiberales; family Musaceae; genus Musa; species Musa acuminata. Next base: position 9,194,764 of record NC_088336.1, on the reverse strand, counting down.
TACTTTGGAGATGATCTTGTAAATCAAGTTGCATAATGATATGGGTCGATAGTTCTCTAGTGAATCAGCCCCTGCATTCTTCGGAATTAAAGAAATAAAAGTGCAATTCATCTCTCTAAGAATATGACCTGAAGAGAAAAAATGTTGGCAAGCCTTGATCACATAAAGTTGACGTCGTAAGGAGAGAAAATTATTGAGCATTCTGACTCGCAAGGAGTGAAACTGTAAGGGTTGCTAATGACGTCCAATTTCTGAGTTGTAAAGAGAGGAGAGAAAATTTTGTAAGGGTTGTCTCCTAAGCCCGTCAAAAGGAGTGAAACTGTAAAAGGGTGGTTGGCCTTCGCCTATTGAAGGAAGGCCTCTAGTTGACGTCGGTGACCTCATTGGTGGAGGAAGCCAAAAGTGGAGTAGGTCAAGATTGATCGAACCACTCTAAATCTCGGTTTGCATTTACTTTGAGCATCTTATCTTTACTACAAACCTCCTCAATAGCTTACTGCCTTCTGTGTTTTTATGAATGTATTTCAAAGTTCAGTGCTTTCTGAATCGGGGTTTGTCCTTCTGTCCACGGTGCTTTCCTTGCGAGTCAGAATGCTCAATAGTTTTCACCACCATCGGTGCTACTGCCATTAGAGAAGAATCACTTTGTTGCTGAGGCGCTTGACGTGATCGATAGACCTTTGTGGTTGGAATGCTCAATAGAATTAGCAACCCTTACAGTTTCACTCCTTGTGAGTCGGAATGCTCAATAATTTTCTCTCCTTTCGACGTCAACTTGATGTGATCAAGGCTTGCCAACATTTTTTCTCTTCAGGTCATATTCTTAGAGAGATGAATTACACTTTTATTTCTTTAATTCCGAAGAATGCAGGGGCTGATTCAGTAGAGAACTATCGACCCATATCATTATGCAACTTTATTTACAAGATCATCTCCAAAGTATTGGCAAATAGAATGCAAAAGGTAATACACAAGATCATTAGCCCAAATCAAGCAGCTTTTATCAAAGGGAGAAGTATACATCATAACATTTTGCTTACTAATAACTTGGTCAAAGATTTACATTCAAAAGCAAGAGGGACAAAAATCTGTTTTAAAGCTGATTTACGGAAAGCTTTTGATTCAGTTAATAGGAAATTTATCTATAAGATGCTCCTCGATATGAACTTCCCACCGCAACGGGTTAATTGGATTCAATCTTGCCTAGAAACTCCAAAGTTTTCGATACTCTTTAATGGCTCACCTATTGATTTTTTTGGGAGCACGAATGGCATCCGACAAGGTGATCCACTCTCTCCGTATCTCTTTACTATGGCGATGGACGGACTTAGCTGTATGTTGGAACACGCAGTCTTAAATGGCAGCATTAAGGTACCCATTGCTGGTTCTATTCATATATCACATATAACATTTGCAGATGATTTACTTATCTTTCTCCAAAATGAACCAACTTCAGTAAAGAACCTGGCTACTAATATGAATGACTTTGGTATGGTTTCTGGACTTCAGTTAAATCATGCGAAAAGTAAAGTATATATGAGCCCTTACGTTGAGGATAAGGTCTTTATTGCACAAACTTTAGGGGTTAGTGAGGGAAGCTTGCTAGTTCCTTATTTGGGTCTCCCGCTCATATCCACAAGCATTCACAAAACCCACTGTCAGCCTATCTTGCAAAAAATAAAGAATAGAATTTCTTCTTGGAAAAATAGGTTTCTATCAAAAGGAGGACGACTCGAACTCATCCGTTCGGTATTACACTCCTACTCTATATATTGGTGTAATGCATTTCTTCTACCTGCTGGACTTCTCCAAGATATTGAACGGTTATTAATGAACTTCTTCTGGAATGGCACAAATGATAAGGCAATGCATATGGTAAATTGGGATAGCATTTGCAAACCGAAAGATAAAGGGGGGCTAAACTTGAGAAATACTAGAGATTGGAATCAAGCATGTCTGGTACAGCAATTGTGGGATCTTTTGCAAAACAAATGTTCCTTATGGTCACACTGGGTTTCTGCTAGGTATCTTTCAAAGGAATCAATCTGGGAAATTTCAATATGAACATACCACTCTGCAGCTTGGAAAGGAATTTTAAATGCAAGGAATTGGCTAATCAAACACATTTCTTATGCAATATCTTCTGGAACCAGTACTAATATGTGGTACGATCCTTGGGTGAATGGGAAGACTATATTTCAATTATATGGCGACAGAATACGAAAATATCTTGGGGCTCCCAAAGATTGGAAGGTTTCCGAGTTCATTGCTAACGGTACCTGGTGTCTCCCTAATCCTATTTCTCCCGAAATATTATCACTTTGGCCGACTATTATAGCTATTCCAATCAGGAACAACTCTTCATATATACTTATTTGGCCTCATGACAATGGCAAATTTAGTGTCACATCCGCATGGAATCAAATTAGGCAAAGAAATAACAAGTGGGTCCCAAGCAGTTGGACATGGGATCGACCGGGATCACAAAGACATTCCTTATGTACATGGCAGGCCCTTCTCAATAAACTACCTACAATAGATAATATGAAAAGAAGAGGTATCTATCATGTTAATCGATGCTCCCTTTGTATGCAACAAGAAGAAACTGTTGACCACCTCTATTTTGCTTATGATTATACAAAATGGATATAGAAGGAGATTCTCCAGCGATTTGAACTCAATAGACTGCCGCAACCAAACTTGCACCAAGAACTAGGCGACCTCATGCAATGTTTCTCAAGAAAAGGGCCTCTCACACAACTAGCAAATGTTACTTTCAGATGCGCTATTTGGTGGATGTGGAAGGAGAGATATAACAGAATCTTTGAATGTCAACACACAAACAATGCTCAACTCTTGAAAGAGATTATTAGAGACTCAAGATCCTGTATGGAGCAAGATCTCAAAATGGAGCACTTTACCCAAAGAGAAAAAGATATTTTTATCAAATTTAATTTTGCTATTAGCTAAAGATCTTGGGAATGATGCCAAATTATGTACCCACAGGTAGTTTTGATATATCTGGATAAACATTTTCTATGTTGACTATAATTAGGAGTTATAGTCTACAGCATGTGTAGTCATAACTATCGCATTCGCACTCTATGAGTTACTTGGCTTTGTCTATGACTTGTATAGATAAAGCTATTTGTAGAAACTTTACACATAATCAATTTACTTTTACTTACCAAAAAACTCAGAACTTGGATGAAAAGAGGGAGAAGAACTTTTGGCCTTTACAACAATTTTGAGCTCTAAGAATCATAGAAAAAGATCAAGATTTTGGTGTAAGTTCATGCCCTTTCATTGCTGAATGGGTGGGGTATTTATGGGCCCCAACCCAGTTCAAATTTGGAGCTCAAAACTGTCAATTCCCGGAATTCCGGGATCAGGCGGTTGCACCTCCTGATTGGAGCGGTTGCATCGCTTGGTAGAGCTCGAAGACTGAGCCTCTAGGCGGTGCCACCTCCTGTCAAGGGCGGTTGCACCTCCTGCCAGAGCTTGAAGACCGAGCTCAGGCGGTTGCACCTCTTGACTGAGGCGGTTGCACCGCCTGGCAGAGCTCGAAGACCGAGCTCATGTGGTGCCACCTCTTGTCAGGGGAGGTTGCACCGCCTAGTCTCGCTCGGAGACTGAGCCCAAGCGGTGCCACTGCCTATCTAGTCTACAGTCAGCAAAGTCTGCATCAGCATAAGCAATTAACTCAAGATTCTCTGATTTTGGGTACCATAATCCTAGATTTGTGGTACCATTAAGATATCTAAGTATTCTTTTAACTGCTTTGAGATGAGATATCTTAGGGTTTGATTGAAATCTAGCATAAAGTCCTTCACTGAACATGATGTCTGGTCTAGTTGCAGTGAGGTAAAGTAAACTTCCTATCATACCCCTATAAGTTTTTTTATCGAAGCTTTCTCCACTTTCATCAATTTCTAACTTAGTGGAGGTGCTCATAGGAGTGTTAATAGCCTTTGAGTTATTCATATTAAACTTTTTTAGTAAATTCATAGCATATTTAGTTTGACTAATAATGATGTCATTGCTTAGTTGTTTGATTTGTAAGCCTAAGAAGAATGTTAATTCTCCCATTAAACTCATTTCGAATTCAAGACTCATAGTTTTAGCAAACGATTCACAAAGAGATTTATTCATGGAACCAAAGATAATATCGTCAACATAAATCTGAACAATGAGAAAATTATTTTTAAAATTCTTGATGAATAATGTAGTATCAACCTTGCCTTTTGTGAAATCATTTTCAATAAGAAAAGAACTAAGTCTCTCATACCAAGCCCTTGGGGATTGTTTTAAACCATAGAGAGCTTTGGTCAATCTAAACACATGATTAGGGAGGCTATTATTTTCAAATCTAGGAGGTTGTTCAACATAGACTTCTTCGGAAATAAAGCCATTAAGAAAAGCACTTTTAACATCCATTTGAAACAACTTAAAATTATTACTACTAACGTAGGCAAGGAGCATCCTTATAGCTTCTAATCAAGCCATAGGAGCAAAGGTTTCTTCGTAATCGATACCTTCTTCTTGGTTGAAACCTTTGGCCAGTAATCTAGCCTTGTTTCTAACCACGATACCATTTTCATCTTGCTTGTTTCTAAAGACCCATTTAGTACCAATAACTAAATGGTCATTTGGCCTGAGAACAAGCTTCCACACCTCATTTCTCTCAAATTGATTCAATTCATCTTGCATTACAATAATCCATGAATAATCTTTCATGGCTTCGTCAACACATTTGGGTTCAATTTGGGAGAGAAAAGCGGCGTTCGCAAAAAAATTTTTAAGAGAAGATCATGTTTGAACCCCCTTTGATGTGTCTCCTAAGATTAGCTCCTTAGGATGAGCATCTACATACTTTCAATCCTTGGGTAAGGATGTTTCGGAAGTGGATGCATCCATGTTGCTAGTTGGAGACAGGGTTTCATTTAAATTCAAGGAATCAAAATTAACATCATCATCAAAATCGTTTTTCTTGATTTCGGAAATCTCATTGAAAACAACATGAATGGATTCTTCAATAATCAAGGTTCTTTTATTGAAGATACGAAAAGCTTTAGAAACCAAAGAATAACCAAGAAAGATTCCTTCATCGGATTTAGCATCAAATTTTCCTAAGTTATCCTTTTCATTAAAGATAAAACACTTACACCCAAAGACTTTAAAATATGAAACGTTGGGTTTTTTGTTGTTCCATAACTCATAAGGAGTTTTGGTGAGTAAGTGTCTTACCATAACTCTATTCAAAATATAGCATGCGGTGTTTACGGCTTCGGCCCAAAAATATTTGGGTAGGCTTTGTTCATTCAACATGGTTCTTGCCATTTCTTGTAAATTTCGATTTTTTCTTTCTACTACTCCATTTTGTTGAGGATTTCTTGGAGTAGAGAAATTATGGTTGTATCCATTGAGTTCACAAAATTCTTGGAAATCATGGTTTTAAAATTCTCCACCGTGATCACTTCTAATTGATGAAATCATAGACCCCTTTTCATTTTGAACAAGTTTACAAAACTTGGTAAAATATCTAAAGCATTCATTTTTCTGTTTTAAGAAGTAAGTCCATGTATATCTGCTATAGTCATCTACAATGACAAAGGCGTATTTGCTACCTCCTAGACTTGATATAGAGATTGGTTCGAACAAGTCCATATGGATCAATTGTAAGGGCCTAGAGGTGCTTATTTGATTCTTAGATTTGAAACTACCCTTAATTTGTTTACCTAATTGGCAAGCATCACATACATTATCTTTGATGAACTTGATATGAGGAATTCCTCTTACAAGTTATTTAGATGATATTTGAGTAATTAGTTTCATGCTAGCATGACCTAATCTTCTATGCCATAGCCAAGCATCCTCATTCAAAACCGAAAAACACATTTCATTACACAAATCATTGATGTCAATAGTGTATACGTTATTTTGTTTTAATGCAATCATAGACATATTTTTGTGTGGTTTTTCAATGACGCAAGCATTAGATTCGAATCTAACAATGTATCCTTTATCACATAGTTGACTAATACTCAAGAGGTTATGTTTTAAACCATTAACTAACAAAACATCTTCAATAAAAAAGTTGGATTTGTTACCTATGGTTCCTTTGCCAATTATTTTACCCTTGTTGTTGTCTCCGAATGTGACATAACCTTCGTCTATGCTAGTGAGCTTAGAGAATTGAGATGGATCTCCGGTCATATGCCTTGAGCATCCACTATCAAGGTACCATCTCTTGCTCCTAGCTTGCGATGGTATAGGTTTCTACAAAAAAGGATGATTTTTAGGAACCCATTTGGTTTTAGGTGCCTCAAAAATAGATCTACATTGTTTATCATGTTGCATAGAATTTATTATGGTTCCTTTAAGAACCCAAATTAATTTGTTTGGACTAATTTTCTTGAATGGACAATAATGCGTTTTGTGTCCAAATTTGTAACAAAAGTTGCATTTGCTTTGGTATCGAACATGTAAGATGGGGCCTTTTATGAAGGTGGTTGGATTTTGGTGAGGACTTCTCACAAATCCAATTCCACTTCTTTTGGGAACGTGACCCTTGTTTGCAAGGATCATGTTCAATGACTTGCTACCAACCTCGAATTTCTTCATGGTGTCCTTAAGTAGCAAGTTCTCCTTTTGGAGTGTTTCTAGATCATGGCATTTTATGCATGAACTTAAACTATCATGATATTCAGTTTTTAACTTATCAAAATTACAAGTAAGACTATCATGCTCCTTTTTTCGTAATTTATATTTTCTACTAATAATCTTGCATTCATCAAATAAGTCATGGAAGGCATTTAATGATTCATCAAATGATAAATCTGCATCTATTAAATTCATTACCTCCTCTCCGATGGCCATTAAGGCGTAGTGAGCAACTTGCTCAGTGTTGGACTCCTCTTCTTCGGACGCGCTCGAGTCATCCGACGTTGCTTTGAGTACCTTCTTCTTTGATGTTCTCTTTTTGGCTTGGGGACAATCACTCTTATAGTGTCCCGGCTTTTTGCACTCATAGCAAATAACTTGGTCCTTCTTGAGTTCCAGTTTATTTTTTGCGTCATTCTTAAACTTTTTTTTTTAATGAATTTTTTAAATTTTCTTGTTAGAAGTGTCAAGTCATCGTTACAGTCCTCATCACTTGAGTTTTCTCTTAAGTGGTCTTCTGAAGTTCTAAGTGTCATATCCTTCCTGTTCTTTGGAAGGATGTCTTCTTGCTCTTCATGAGCTTTGCAAGTCATCTCGTAGGTCATTAATGACCCGATTAGTTCTTCAAGAGGGAAGTTGCTTAGATCTTTCGCCTCTTGAATAGCAGTGACTTTACGATCACAACTCTTAGGAAGGGATCTTAGAATCTTATTTACGAGCTCAAAATCTGAAAAACTTTTTCCGAGTTCTTTTAGACCGTTGACGACATCCGTGAAACGGGTAAACATGTCGCCAATGGTCTCACTCGGTTTCATCCAGAAAAGTTTGAAAGAATGTAACAGAAGATTGATTTTTGACTCTTTCACTCTACTTGTGCCTTTGTGAGTCACTTCGAGTATGTGTCAAATATCAAATGCAGTTTCACAAGTCGAAACATTGTTAAATTCATTTTTATCAAGTGCACAAAATAAGGCATTCATAGCCTTTGCATTAAGAGCGAAAGCCTTCTTCTCCAATTCATTCCAATCGATCATTGGAAAAGAAGACTTCGAAAATCCATTTTCGACAAGATTCCAAAGTTCAAAATCCATAGAAATAAGAAAGATCCTCATTCGGGTCTTCCAATAGGTGTAGTCCGTCTTATTGAACATGGGTGGACGTGTAATAGAATGGCCCTCTTGGTTTCCGACGTATGCCATCTCTCTTGGGTTTTAATCCGTTAGAGAGTTAACCTAGCTCTGATACCAATTGTTAGGATCAAGAGCACTAAGAGGGGGGGGGGGGGTGAATTAGTGCAGCGGAAAACCTTCTGCGATTAAAATCAAAAACTGTGTTCGATCGATAGAAGTGATTTTGGTAAGAAAGCCGATTCGTAAATCACTTCAACTTTTGACTAGGAGAGATGCAGCAAAGATATGAACGCAGTTTGCAGTTATAATGGAAATCAGAATATAAGTGCAAACTGAAATACGACGTTCGTACGATAAAAGAGATTTCAGTATAAAAGCTGATTCGTAAACCACTTTAACTTGAGATAAGGCGAGATGCAATTAAAGCAAAGATATAAAGGTAGTTTGCAGTTATAATGGAAATCAGAACGTAAGCGCAAACTGAAATACGACGTTCGTACGATAAAACTGATTTGCGTCTTAAACCCTGATTCGAAAAGCACTGAACTTTGAAATACGTTCGTAAAAACATAGAAGGCAGTAAGCTATTGAGGAGGTTTGCGGTAAAGGTAAGATGCTCAAAGTAAATACAAACCGAGATTTAGAGTGGTTCGGTCAATCTTGACCTACTCCACTTTTGGCTTCCTCCACCGACGAGGTCACCGACGTCAACTAGAGGCCTTCCTTCAATAGGCAAAGGCCAACCACCCTTTTACAGTTTCACTCCTTTTGACGGGCTTAGGAGACAACCCTTACAGAATTTTCTCTCCTCTCTTTACAACTCAGAACTTAGAAGAAAAGATGGAGAAGAACTTTTGGCCTTTACAACAATTTTGAGCTCTAAGAATCACAGAAAAAGATCAAGATTTCGGTGTAAGTTCATGCCCTTACAATGCTGAATGGGTGGGGTATTTATAAGCCCCAACCCAGTTCAAATTTGGAGCTCAAAACTATCAATTCCCGGAATTCCAGGATCAGGCGGTTGCACCTCCTGACTGGAGCGGTTGCACCGCCTGGCAGAGCTCGAAGACTGAGCCTCTAGGCGGTGCCACCTCTTGTCAGGGGCGGTTGCACCTCCTGCCAAAGCTCGAAGACCGAGCTCAGGCGGTTGCACCTCCTGACTGAGGCGGTTGCACCACCTGGCAGAGCTCGAAGACCGAGCTCAGGCGGTGCCACCTCCTATCAGGGGAGGTTACACCGCCCAGTCTCGCTCGGAGACTGAGCCCAGGCGGTGCCACCGCTTGGCTGGAGCGGTTGCACCTCCCAGTCTCGCTCGGAGACTGAGCCCAGGCGGTGCAACCTCCTGCCTTGGGCGGTTCAACCGCGTGGCAGAAATCAGGGTCCGAATGGGTTGATCCATTCTGCCCAATTTTGGTTTTTCAAGGGCCCAATTGCCCCAAGATTAAGTTAATGGGATCACCTCTCATTTCCAACTTAATCATTGTGCTAATTACGATATTCCCTAAGACATTTACGGCAACTTGCTCCGATGCGTCAATCGCTTCTTCCGGCGAACTTCCGTCGATCATCCGATGAACCCTCGGTGATGCTCTTGCGGACTTCCAGCAAACTCCTGGACTTGCGACGATTCACTTGGAGAGTTCCGACGAGCTTCTTTGGCAAGCTTATGGACTTCTCGAATTTGTTCCTGCAGAACCTCCGACGACTGTCCGAATTTCCGTCGAACTCTCGAACTCCCAACGTGATCATTGTCTTGACTCCGGCGCAACTCCTGCTGCATGTCTTACTTTCATCATAGTTAATCCTGCACACTTATCTCAGCATATAGATTAGATAACAAATGACAATTGACTTCATCATCAAAATCCGAGATTCAACATACACTAGCCTATCTGGTTATCTCGATGTCCCTCTCAAATAACATATGACCAGGATTATTTAGGGTCTGTGTTTAAAGGTGAATCAGTCTTATTATCATGATCTTATCATGATCTGATTCTCATTGCACAGATCCGTAAATATTATAATATATTTATGCAACAAGCAATATAAAGTAAGAAATAATAATAATAATAAAAATTACATGTTATGTCACACATGTCATCACTCACGTAATTGGCTTGTAGGGCACCTATGACAAGTAATATTTCAGTATGCTATATTAAAAGCTATGAAACAATATTGTGAGCTATAGAGAATACCATATGATCAACAAAATCTATATGAGCTGACTGTAACAAATTAGGCACTCTCGTATCAGAGATCATCGTCGGGTCGAGCCGATCCCCTTCCAGCTTCAACTAGACAAGTCTATCCCCTTCTAGGTCGACTGATCAATTGAAACCCTAGTGCTCTTACCTCTTCCTGGCTCACCCCCGATTGCTGCTCTGATGGCGCAGATCTACTGCTGCTATGATGGCACAGATCAATTTCGCGGCGTGGAACCCGGAGAAAGATCTGCTTGCCATGGTCACCGAGGACTCCAAGGTCGTATTGCATCGTTTCAACTGGCTGAGGCTTTGGATGATCTCCCCATGTGAATCCTATTGTTCTGCGTTGCATCTTCTTCGTTGATGGGTTACGATCAGAATCTGCTAAATGTTGCTGTGAGGTCTCGGCCTTTTCGTTTTCTTGCTTTAGCTAGTTTTGATCTGCGGTCTTTTATTTTTTTTCCATCTCACTGGTGGTTGCTGTTGCAATATGCTAAAGTTTGCCGTGGGTTTTCGTTCTTTTTCGTGTCTTGTTCATTGTGTTGCTAGTTTGTGGTTTATAATTGCATCCTAACACGAAAACCTATATTACGAAAAGTTTTGAATGTTTGAGATTACGCAATGGTTTCAATATCCTAACCTTATGGGGGTGACAAGATAGACACCTGAGTAAAACTACGGCAAGGGGTACTTGCATGCATATAGCACCAACATTGAGATGATGAGTTCTTGACAGTAAATTTAATGTAAAATCAAGGAAAGAGACCTTTGATGTCTGAGTGGTACATCCTTATAAAATGCAAGCAAATAAATATTAGAAGGATATACATACCTTTTGACCGAAATATTGGGCTATCTTTGGCAAGCTATATTCATTGTGACTGTTCTGTTTACAACTGTTTGAAACAGCCTTTTTTTTAACTTATTTATATTTGCTCTTTTGAAGTATTTACAAAAATCTAGAATTTCACTGGTAAAATAACTTTTCTACCTCTGAAATTTTGATGAACAGGTTGTATTCTATGCCATCCAGTATTCTTAATGAACGTAAAACATGATTTTAAGAGAAACTATGGCCAAATGGAGAGATTGCAACCCCACCATCAGAAAGTAACTATTATGTGATGGTTACCGTTTGAACATTTTTAATGTGCACATGGAAAAAGGGATAAATATTTTGTGTACAAAAAGCATAAACAATGCCACCCTAATCTAATGATTTTTAGTTATTTCTTTTTAGTTGTTCCCATAGTTATTAGCTTTTATTGATACTCGTATGAAGGACTTTACATAATAGCATTTTGAGTGACTTCTTTGGAAGTAAGTGTTTTTGTAATGTGTAAGACTAGGAAAATCTTGATAGCCCACCTTATTTTTTGTTATAATAACTATCTAGTCAAACATATTTGGAAATCCCTTTTTTTTCCTCAAAATAACTTGTGCTTTCAACCGCCTTCTAGTGCGTTTCTTTTTGTTCACTATTTCATTTTCTCATGAGATGAAGCTTTTTAGTAGTTAATTATTTTGAGGGTTACCTCAGTCACAACTATTTCTTCATTTTATTTTGACTCTGCATACAAGAATCATGCGCTGCCTTCATCTCCATCCATGCATAACATGTATTTTACCTGTGCATGGCAATTATCTTGAGCAAATTATATGAAAATATGACTAAATATCATGTTCTTTTATGAAAATGACGAAATATCTTGTTCTTTTATCTTGAGCAAATTGAGATTAGCAAACGGTGGCCGCTTCAGAGTCTCATAGATTTGACATCCCTCAACATAGTTATCAAATCTGGGCCGAACATTGACCCAAACAAGCCTTGGATCACAAATTCACTGGTTGAACCAGTGGCTCAAGCAGTTGGAACCATAGATTCTATATAAAAAAATTAAAAAATAAATTATACTTATAATTTGTATATAAAAAATTTTAGATTTATTTTTTTAATAAAATATATTAAAAGTATAACATAATCATTGTTGGTTTAATTCAACAAATATGATTACGAAAAAATAAAAATCCAAACTCAAATAAGTTGTATGACAAAAATTGATAGTTAGCTTATAGCTTACTACATGAGATGATAAGAGAGAGAAACATGAACAAAAGAGAAAGGTAGAGTGGTGATAAGAGAGGCAAATAAAAGAGTGAAAAAGGACAACACTGAGAGGATGATTATATGAAAGGACGGAGAGAGAGTTTGATAGAAGGGGCAGTTACAGAAAGGTCAGGTAATGCACATTTAGAGAAGGCATCCAATTTTTTTCTTCCTAGAAAGACTAAACTACCCTCAAAGGTAAATAGAAGAATATATTTAAGAGGATTATATTTTTTTTGGTAAGTAAAAATAAATTGATTATGTGTAAAGTTTCTACAAATAGCTTTGTCTATACAAGTCATAGACAAAGTCAGGTAACTCGTTGAGTACACATGTGGTAGTTATGACTACACATGCTGTAGACTTTAACTCCTAACTGTAGCGAACATGTTAAGATGTGCCAAGACTACCAGTGGTTACAGCATTTAACGTCATTGCCAAGATCTTTAGCTAATAGTAAAATTGAATTTAACAAAAATATCTCTTTCTCTTCGTGTAAAGTGCTCCATTTTGAGATTGTGCTCCAATCTTAAGTCTCTAATAATCTCTGTCAAGAGCTGAGCATTGTTTGTGTGTTGACACTCAAAGATTTTGCTACATCTCTCCTTCCATATCCACCAAATAGCACATCTGAAAGTAACCTTTGCCAATTGTGTAAGAGGTCCCTTTTTTTAGAAACTTTGTATGAGGTCGCCTAATTCTTGATGCAAGTTTGGTTGCGGCAGCCTATTGAGTTCAAATCGCTGGAGAATCTCCTTCCATATCTATTTAGTATATTCACAAGCAAAATAGAGGTGGTCAATAGTTTCTTCTTGTTGCAAACAAAGGGAGCATCGGTTAACATGACAGATACCTCTTCTCTTAATATTATCTATTGTAGGTAGTTTATTAAGAAGGGCCTGCCATGTACATAGGGAATGTCTCTGTGATCCCGGTTTATCCCATGTCTAGCTACTTAGGATCCACTTGTTATTTTTTTGCCTGATTTGATTCCAAACGGATGTGGCACTAAATTTACCATTGTCATGAGGTCAAATAAGTGTATCTGAAGAGTTGTTCCTGATTGGAATAGCTTTGATAGTCGGCCAAAGTGATATCATTTCAGGAGAAATAGGATTAGGAAGACACCAGGTACCTTTAGCAATAAACTCGGAAACCTTCCAATTTTTGGGAGCCCCAAGGTCTTTTCGTATTCTGTCACCATATAATTGAAATATACTCTTCCCATTTATCCAAGGATCGTACCATATATTAGTACTAGTACCATATATTTAAGGGGATTATAAAAATGATGCAACTAACAATCTGGACAAGCCAAGGGTTTGGTTTCTGGTTATTCAGTCTGATCGGCCGATCTGGTCCTAGTTGAATTACTATGTCCTTTAGTGTTTATTTTACTGTGCACAAAATTAACTAGATCAGAATAACTAGTTTACTGGAGTCTCGATGGTTAGTCTGTCACAATCTAGCAATAAGCCCTTGCTGGAATCTCTGAATCAGTTTTTTTTTTTGTCTCATTGAATCTCATCTAGCAAAGTTTCATTCGAGAAAAATGAGGAACCTTGTTTTCGGGGAGGTATAAGTCAGGCACCGGCTTCCTCTGCTGCCTCTGAGAAGTTAGTCGAGCTATGCACATCTAAGTCATCCCATTTTTCGTAAATATCAAAATTTCCCTTATAATTATTTGAATTGGTTCAGGTCAATCAACTGATTCTATGTCAAACTTGTGTTCATATTACAGTTTTACGCGTGGGATGTTGAATGTGTTAACTTGTAATAAATTACAGTGGTGAAAGTTTTTTGTTTTGTCTTTGGTGTCTCTTTGCTTACTGTGATGTGTATAAATGTTACATCGTTGTTGTGAAAATTGTTTGATATATTTATGGTGCATCGATACTATTTTCTACTTTTGACAATTATGTAGATGTGAAAGTGATATGTATGCATGTTTGTATCATATATATATATATATACTATATCATTGTTGTGAATATTGCTTGATATGTTTATGGTGTATAAATATTATTTTCGGCTCCACAATTATGTAGATGTGAAAGTGATGTGTATTCATGTTTGTATTGTATCTACATAATATGTCGTTGTGAAAGTTGTTTGATGTCTTTAGTGTCTACTCTATTTCTAAATCTTAAAAGTTATGTATATGTTAAAATGATGTTTGACATATCATAAAGAAATGTTATATCATTGTTATAAAAGTTGTTAGATGTCTTTGTTGTGAAAGTAATGTTTGATACATGTTTGTATCATATATAAATGTTATGTCATGTGTCTCTTTTGGTATCATTTCATTTTTTTTTTGGTAGTTTTAGGATATCTAATTGTCAGATTTACCAAATTTTTTGATATGTTTTATAAATAAGGATATTTTAATTTATTCAGTATAGCTAGATCAACTTTCACGAAACCAATACATGCTTCTTCAAATCCACTATGACATATTTCTAGCATCATTAGTACTATTTTTTTTTTTAATTTTTAGATGATTTTAGAATAACTAATTATAAAATTTTAAAAATTTTATGATAAATTCTATAGTTTATTTTAATTTGTTTTTGAGTATAAATAAACTTCACTAAACCAACTCAAACTTATTCAACCTCTTTCTTTTCTACTTTTTTTAAAATTTTGATAATAATTAACAGGAAAGGAAAAGGTGGCAAAACCAAGTTAAAATAAATTTATGAGGGAGGAGGAAAGCTAGGTTAGAAATTTAGAAATTTCTATGGAAACCAAATCAATTATGAGGATATTTTAAGATAAAAACGGAACAGTTTCATCCAATTGGAAAAACAAAAATATCCCCAAGTATAAAATGATTGAGGGATGTTATCTAGTAAAAAACTAATAGAAATTTTTTTTAGATAAGTTATCTTTTTTAATTTCCTCACACTGCTCATTCTCTCGCACCCACGTTGCCTTTATCCAAAATTTGTCACCATTGTTCCTCCCTCACAGGGGTCATCCTCCACCTCCGGTGCCCCTCCTCCCTTTCTCCCCTTCTCTTCTCCTTTTCCTCCATCTCTTCCTCATCTACTCATCTGCCTGCTCTACCACTTATCTACCCTTTTTCGACTAGGGAAACCCAACTTGTATAACTACAACTGACATCTCCCAGCTGGATAGTAGATCTACTGCTAGAGTTAGTTTGAAATTGTCATTTGTCTCTCCCGGCATTGGCATGGGACAACCTAATCCCATCTGGTAGAGATGAAGATCAGGCAAATCTGATTAAAAGATCAGACTAAGCAAAAATTGAACAGAAACTTACAAAATCCTCCAGTTCTCCGCATCTGATGTTAAAATTTCAAGGATCAGTCAACAGCAAACAATTGGGACGACAAATTAATGACAATCTAGTAAACAATTTCCTATCCATGTTGACTCAATCGATGTCGGAAGTCTCATCCTCATCTTCATCAAGAATATACACCATGGCATGCCTTCTTGATGTAAAAACACACGCAAGTCCCCTGGAAGCTGCAGAAAGTTGAACCAGAAAATGAATTAACTATGGAACTAACTACAATAAACTCACTAACAAAGGAGCTGAATAAACTCGAAAATAAATTTCAGCCTACATTTCCAAGGTAATTATGGAAGTTGTCAAGCATCTCAAATAACAAATATAAAGATAATCTTACCACTGACAGCCAGCGGGCTAGTTACAGGTTCTGAAATATAACGAACTTTTCCAATTTCCAGGTGCATGTCAACAGCAGAAGCCTGGTGTGAATGGCAACAAGAAAATTGGTTATTAGAAATTTTAAATTTTTTTAAAATTGCCAAATGAAAGCCTGACAATCTTAAAAAATAAAAGGATGTTTGCAGACATTATAATACATCCATGCAAATCATATGAATCTGCATTTTAGTATTTGACATTCCAAATCTGTGTTAATTTCTACTGTTACATTTAGTGAAACATGCTCTTTCGCCAACACATACATGCAGGCAATCATGCAATACTAAGAAAAAAAAAAAGATCATGAGGTAAAATAGCCTTAGGAGCATATGATGCGATTTTATGGTTACACAAGGAAGATATTCTTACTTCGTAACACATACCTTCAAGATTTGCAATGTCCAGAGGTTGGCTGGTGTTCGTCTTGAAAGAGGCAAAAAGCAAAAGTCACTAATTTGTACCATCATTACCAAAGATCTCATTGTACTTTCAGATGTGGAGGTTGCTTCATTAAGTAAAAGAACAATTTGGTTTTCCTGTTTCATTCAAAGGGAAAAAAACACAAAACGTCAAGCAAACAAGATAACTGAAGATGAATAAAAGAATGTTGCATTAAGAAAGCTTTATAACCTTATACAAAGATAGATCAATGCACTGAAATGCATCTGGTATACATAATAAAATAGCTTCAGGAGAAGTTACTCTCTTCTGAACAGGATCCAGTCCATTTGCAAAACCCCTTATGATGCCAATACAGTTTGTCAACTCAAGTGATTCATCAGGTACTTTAAAGCATATATAGTCTACACGGCTATCACCATCTGTACACACTTCTGAAGTAGCACCATGGTCACCCTAAAGTTCAAATATAAAAATAAAAAACTACATTAGATTCACTACAGAAGCATGTTATTGTTGCAAAGATCAACAATCATAAACGTTAACAATATTATACTATTCAGCACTAAAGAACTAATGCACCTCAGCAGCACCAGAATTATAAAAACGAACCACCAGATATAGGATTATGGCTCTGAATGAACATGTCAGATGGCTTGAATGTTGTTCAAGCAAACAGCCAAATAATTTTTTAACATTTAGAACTTTTAAATATCAATCAACTGATATTGTCTGAACTGGAACTTTGTGATTATACAATAAATTAGCTCAAATATCAACTTGATTAGTTGGTTCTCACCACTGCACGAATCTCTAGCCACTGTCAAGTGTCATTTTTATGCTTTTAGGCGAGTCCTGCTCTTGCCTAACCTTGTCAAGGAAGGAAATAGGAACCACCACTAAGGTGTTAACAATGAATGAACAATAGATCATTCATTTTGTCTGATCTTCCAAGATGCCCACCAGTCTCAATGGAAAATTGCTTTAATCTTATCTAAAATTTTACAGAAACGAAAAGTTTTCATGTTTGGTATGCAGCTAAAAGTTGTCCCACGATCATACACGTTCAGTTTCTTTGAAGAAAACCACACATTGCAAACCCCTAATGGAATTTCTATTTTGCATATCCATGCAGAGTGTGAAACAGTAAAAATGTACAAGTGTGTTTAAGGTTTTAGCCTAGTAACATGGTCATATTCCTCTGTTGTTAGGGCTCTTGACGAATATCCATGACAAATGATGTTAGACCCCAATTACCAGAAACAGCAGCATGGCTAGCAGAAGCAATTGCTATTACACAAAGAAGCCTAACAATTTTTGGATATCAGATGTCAAAGTTACTTCACTTAATCTTCCTACTCCAGCTGCTTCAGTGGCAACAGAGTGGTGTCTATGGATAGATGTATACACATATTTCAATGAGAGAAACAGAATTGATGGGGAAGTACCCATCAGTAAAGCCTAGATTTATTTTGTTTCACCTTTTTTATATGTATCTACAGATATGACTAGTCCATTGGGTTCTGTGGTGTAAGGTACTCTAATTCTTGAATGCAATTCTTAATATTGCATAGATTTTGACTTTGGGACCTCACATTATCATGACAATAAAAAGGCATCAAGCGTTGATTGATTTTCTACTAGAATGGAGCTTACAAATTGTATTCCACCACTGCTTTACAACAGCTCCGTTCCCTCCCATATCTTCCACCTCAATGAATGACTTCCAATTACCAAAATTACTAGATATAGAAGGAACTAGAAAAAGGTTATGTTTTGCTAGTTATATAATGTTGTCACAGTGGCAAGTTAGATGTCTGTAATTTAAGATCTTTGGGAAAGAATGACTATTGAACAATGGATGTAATCAAATTAAATAGTTAAGTTAGAAATCAATTTTTATTTCCTTACTTGACAATGTAATTTAGGAAATATTAATCATATTTCCTTATTTACTACTACGAATTAGGAAATGACTATTAAAGATTCCAAATACGGTGATATCATATTTGTTAGTATATTAAATAAAAATAATTCATATCAAATAAATACGAAAATTAAAATAATTTTTCTTTAATGGAGGCTCACCTTCTCCTATTTAAGGGGAGAGATTTCTCTCATTCTTCATCACCTAGCCGAGCCTAGCAGCAGGAGGAATGAAAAGTTACATCCTGCTAACAAGAAGCAGGTTTCCCTACATTTCTTGAAATTAAAATTTTTTATTTTGATTACTTAAATGTTAAAATTTTTATAGTTTGAAAATATCTATCAGTCCTTTTAATGTCAAAGTATTTATTGTTGGATTAAGATATGTTATGTGAAGTTTTTAAAGGATTCTTTAAATACACTGAAATTATACATGTTTTATGTATTGAATACATGATATTTGATTCTTCATATTTGGATTAGGAATGTTATTTCCTCGTATTGCAGTTTAACTTTTTATCTTATCTGGATTAAAATATACAATGAGTAGCGAAAAAAAAAAAATTTCTTAATCCTTTAATTGTTAAAATTTTTATTGTTATATTATAATATATTATCTGAAAATTTTTATCCCTGTTACAATTTAGAATTTTATTGTTTAATTAAATCATGTTGAAATTATTAATGTCATATGTATTAAAAATATAATTTTTAATTCTTATTAAATTTAAAATATCATTTCCTTGTATTGAAGTTTATATTTCAATATTATTCTTTAATCTGTTGTTATGTTTTAATGTATTATTATTGTCATAATTTAATATTGATGAAATTGGATTGGCATAAGGTTAGAACAGCCCGCAAAATAGGCCCAACCCATAGGTCAAGCCACAGCTCATTGGCTAGGCTTAGTCTACTGACTAGGCCCAACCCATAGGCCGAGCCTATCCTGCGGGTTAGGCCCTAGCCCGCAGGCTAACCCAGCCTAGCCCAATAGGGCAGTCATGTGCTTCGCATATGACTAGTCCATGGGCCAAGGTTGGCCCAACCTACAGTAGTGCATGCACAGTTACATGCAGTGCACATGACCAGTATATGAGTCGACCTAGCCTAGTCCAATGTTATGTAATTGTTGGAATTGAGCTCAAACGTTGATTGAACTAAACCAAACTTGATTAGTCTAGATCAATTTAGGGTGATTCCGAATTGGTTTGACTTATTCAAGTCAGTTTAACCTAAATTGAACATAATCTATTCCAAATTATACTAGTCTAGGGTGGTTCCAGACCAGTTAAATTAGGATTAAAGATCAGTTCAGTTAGGTTCTAGTAAATCGAGTTCAATTAGATCGATTGAAATAAGGTTCAAGTCAATTGAGGACTAATTTATACTATTTGACATTGATGATATTTAAAAAAAATATTTTAAATATGTTATTTCATCCCGATATAGACATGACTAGTGTGAGATTATATTATTTCCTGCCAAGGGCAGGTAAGGTGATTCCCTTCGGGGATTAGTGGGTCGTCAAACGTAACGGCTGGACGGTTCCTTCATTTGCTGTCGGGATGAACGTGTCCCCACTTTGGTGGATAAAGGACACCACTTCATCCATTGTTGGGAGTACGATATGAGTTTGCCTTCATCCGTTGTTGGGAGAACATAAACTCATCCCGTAGGATAAAGCCTCTTCATCCGCTGTTGAGGGAGTGCTCCTTCGGGTACTTGATATACGCCAATGAGATGATTGATTTTTTATCATGTATTCATTTTGAGTTGACTTTTTGGGTTCCTACTCAATGTTGCTGAATTTTCTTTATTTTTTATTTTCAGAGTAGCCTCTCTCTAGTACTAAATCGGATTCCAATAGAGAGCGGACCTTCTTCTACCGCTAGGTAGAGCCACTTAGATAATTCTTAAGTTAACATCACTATGTTTACTTTTCTACTTATGCTACTTGTGATTTAACGAATCAATGAATTGTAATAAATATTTATAAATGATGAATAAAGTGATGTTTATCAATCTGGCTAGCTCTGATACCATAAAAAGATGTCAAATTCTATATTTTTTCAGGAAATATTAATCTTATTTCCTTATTTGCTATTACGAATTAGAAAATAACTATTAAGCATTCCGAATAAGATGATATCATATTTGTTAGTATATTAAATATAAATAATTCACATTAAATAAATACGAAAATTAAAATAAATTTCCTTTAATGGTGGCTCACCTCCTCCTATTTAAGGGGAGGGATTTCTTTCATTCGTTCCTTACCTAGCCGAGCCCAACAGTGAGAGGAACGAGGAGTTAAACCTTACTGACGAAAAGTAGGTTTCCCTACCTTTCTTGAAATTAACAGTTTTTATTTTGATTACTTAAATGTTGAAATTTTTGTAGTTTGAAAATATTTATCAATCTTTTTAATGTCAAAATATTTATTGTTAGATTAAGATATGTTATGTTAAGTTTTTAAGAGATTCTTTAATCCTCTTAAAGGTTTCTTTGGATTTAAATACACTGAAATTATAAATGTTTTATGTATTGAATACATGATATTTGATTCTTCATAGTATATTTTAATATACTATGAGCAGTTCAAAAAAATATTTATTTTCTCATCCTTTAATTGTTAAAATTTTTATTGTTAGATTATAATATATTATCTAAAAATTTTTATCCCTGTTAAGATTTAGAATTTTATTGTTTGATTAGATCATGTTAAAATTATTCATGTCATATGCATTGAAAATATGAATTATAATTCTTATTAAATTTAGAATATCATTTCCTTGTATTGATGTTTATCTTTCAATTTTATTCTTTAATATGTTGTTATGTTTTAATATATTATTGTTGTCATAATTCAATATTGATGAAATTAGATAAGCATAGGGTTATAACCATGGTTTGCCGTACCGAACAGTACCGCCCGGTACGGGCGGTACGTACCGGTCCGACAGACTTTCGGTACGCGGACCGCCTTTTACCGTTCCGGTACTGCTACAGTGCTCGGCACACCCGGGTGTACCGCTCGATACACCTCGGTATACCGGTCGGTACACCCGTACCGTACCGTACCGAGCGCGGGTCGAAACGCCGGTACGGTACGGTACGGCGAACCTTGGTTATAACTGCCCGCAAACTAGGCCCTACCCATAGTTCGAGCCATAGCCCATTAGTTAGGCCTAGTCTGCTGATTAGGCCCAACCTATAGGCTAAGCCTATACTGCGGGTCAGGCCCTAGCCAGTAGGCTAACCTAGCCCAACCTAACATGGGCAGTAATGTGCGACACAAATGACTAGTCCACGGGCCAAGGTTGGCCCAACCTACAGTGGTGCATGCACAGTTATATGCAGTGCACATGACCAGTATATGAGTCGACCTAGCCTAGTCCAATATTATGTAATTGTTGGAATTAAGCCCAAACGGTGATTGAACTAAACCAGACTTGATTAGTCTAGATCAATTCAAGGTGATTCTGAATTGGTTTGACTTATTCAAGTCAGTTTAACCTAATTTGAACCTAATCTAGTCCAAATTATACTAGTCTAGAGTGGTTTCAGACCAGTTAAATGAGGATTAGAGATCGGTTCAGTTAGGTTCTAGTAAATGGAGTTCAATTGGATCGATTGAACTAGGGTTCAAGTCAATTGTGGGCTAATTTGTATAATTTGATATTGATGATATTTGAAAGAGATGTTTTAAATGCGTTATTTCATCCCGATATAAACATAACTAGTGTAAGATTATGTTATTTCCCTGCCGAGAGCAGGTAGAGCAATTCCCTTCGGGGATTAGCGGGCCGTTAGATGTAGCGACTCGACGGTTCCTCCATCTATTGTCGGGAAGAACGTGTCTCCACTTTGGCCAGTAAGGGACACCAATCCATCCGCTGTTGGGAATACGATATGAGTTTGCCTCCATCCATTGTTGGGAGAACACAAACTCATCCTGTAGGATAAAGCCTTTCATCCGTTGTTGGGTGAGTGTTCCTTTGGGTATTTGATATACGCCAATTGGATGATTGATTTTTTATCATGTATTTATTTCGAGTTGACTTTTTGGGTTCCTACTCAGCGTTACTGATTTTTCTTTGTTTTTGATTTTCAGAGTAGCCTCCTTCTAGCACTAAATTGGATTCCATTGGAGAGCGGACCTTCTTCTACCGCTAGGTAGAGCCACTTGAATGATTTTTAGAGTTAACATCATTATGTTTACTTTTTTACTTGTGTTACTTGTGATTTAACGAATAAATGAATTATAATAAATGTTTATAAATGATTAATAAAGTGATGTTTATCAATCTGGCTTTGATATCATAAAAAGATGTCACATCCTAGATTTTTTTAGGAAATATTAATCTTATTTCCTTGTTTGCTATTACGAATTAGGAAATTACTATTAAGCATTCCAAATAGGATGATAACATATTTATTAGTATATTAAATAGAAATAATTCACATTAAATAAATACAAAAATTAAAATAAATTTTCTTTAATGGTGGCTCACATCCTCTATTTCAAGGGGAGGGATTTCTCTCCTTCGTTCCTCACCTACCCAAGCCCAACAACAGAGGAACGAGAAGTTACACCCTGTTGACGAGAAGTAGGTTTCTTTATCTTTCTTGAAATTAAAAGTTTTTAGTTTGATTACTTAAATATTAAAATTTTTGTAATTTAAAAATATTTATCATTCTTTTTATTGTAAAAATATATATTATTGGATTAAAATATGTTATGTGAATTTTTTAAGGGATTCTTCAATCCTCTTAATGGTTTCTTTGGATTTAAATACATTGAAATTATACATGTTTTATGTATTGAATACATGATATTTGATTCTTCATATTTGGATTAGGAATGTTTATAATCACCGATAATTTCTCCTTTAACATAAATTAATTACTATAAATGATGTATTGCTTTATTTTTAACTTTTATATTTGTGTATTATAGTTAAGGAAATGAATAAATTTGGTTTCCTCAATCATGTGGATAAGTTAGGAATTCTATTAATCAATTAAATTATTAATTAATTTATTTTCTAATGAGTGATTTGATTTTTAGGAAGTAAATAATTTACATTCCATTTTTGTGTGTGAACTATAAGAAATGAATATTATATTTCTCTCTTTGTATGTGAAAGGAAAATAAAAATAAATTAAAAATAAGAATTAAATTATTATTTACATTCTGGGGAGATCTCATATTCTCTTATATAAAAGGGACTACTCCCTCATTCCTCACCGAGCCTAACAATAGGAGGATTGAGGAGAGGACTTCCCGAGGAGATAATATTGAGTAAAGGATAACCGTGGAAAGGTAGGATCCTTTCTTTTTAATTAGTTTTGATTTATGTTTTGAAATCTTGATGTTGAGATTGTTATAATTTTATAATGCATAATTATGCTTTAATTTCAAAATTTTATTATTAGTAAATAATAATAATTGATTTGTGATGTTAGAATGATTATTTGATTTATATTGATCTCTTAAGCTTAAGTGAATTTTAATATTGATTTAATTATTAAAATATTTATTTTTGAATTAACATAATAGTTCTAATTTATTTAATTAGATATATCTATGTTTTAAGAATTATGTTTGAAATTCTATAATGTAATTAGTTTTAAATTTAAGATCATGAATTTAAATTTAAGATATATCAAATTATTCTTTAATAATTTTAAATATTAAAATTTAATTTGATAAGAGGAGTCTAATTAGGGTCCGACTTAAGTCAGGTTGATCTATCAGATCGGATTGACTCAGCCCATGTGGTAATGTACGACCTAGCCCATATGGCCAAGTACAACCTAGCCCGTGTCACTAAGCGTGTCACTAGGCATGACCCAACCCATATAGCAAGGTACGACCCAACCATGTGGCCAGGCATAAGCCAGCTCATGCGGCTAGGTACGACCTAATCCATGTTGTCAAATACGACCCCAACTCATGTGTCTAGGTATGACCAACTCGCGAGCCAAGCATTACCTAGTTTAGTGGTAAGGCTCAACCCAACTTATAAGTGAGGCTTAGCCTAGTCCATGAAGTTAAGCTTGCCCAACTATGCGATTGGCATTAGACACATCGTTGCTCCTTTATCTAGCCCGTTGCACCTCAACTCAACCTATTACTTAGAATGGCCATGTGCAACGCATGTGACCCATCCAAGACTTAGGTGGGCTGGTTAGGTCTGGGCTAACACTATACGACATAGTCTAATTTCTTATCCCTTTATTGGTTTGAGCTTGTTAATTGACTAAATCAGACAGGTTTGATCGGTTAAAGTCGGTTTAGGGTGATTCCAAACTAGCTTAACTAGTTCAAACCTACTTGACTTAATCAAGATCAATCAAATCTAAATTAAACCAATCTAGGACGATTCCAGATTAATTCTATAAGGTTTTGAGGTTGGTTCCGTTAGGTCGTAATCAAATTGCATTTGGTTTAAGTCAATTGTTTCCGATTAGAGTTTTGGTTGATTGAGGACTATTGAGAGATTGATGTTTCATGCCTTTATGATTTGATTAATTTAAAGGATTTATCTGGAGATATCATTTAAAAATGATTATTGATTTTCTACTTTTCTCAAGTTTATTATATTGATATGATTATTATCATGTAGTAGATGTGACTAGGCTAATAGTTCACATTGGAAGTGTAACATGTGAAAGGAGCTGCAGGCCCATCATAGTACGGAGCCACCAACGAACATAGTTTAACATATTTACATCAAGTATGTTCTCTCGTAATATTTAATCATACTAATTTCTTGATGCATGCGTAAGTGAATGGATAAGTGTAAATGAATGATCATGGATGTTTATGTATCCCTATCAAGGGCAAGTATGGCAATTCCCTTCAGGGATTAGCGGGTCGTCAAACGTGATGGTTAGACGGTTCCTCCATTCGCTGTTTAAAGGAACGTATCCCCACTTGGGCGGGTGAGGAATACCACTCCATCCACTATTAGGAGTGTGATATGGATTATCTCCATTCGTTGTTGGAAGGAATCCATCCTGTGGAATATGCCTCTCCATCCGTTGTTGAGAGAGTGCACTATCGGGTGATGTATGTATTTGTTATTATGTATGTGTTGCATGTGGCTGATGCATAATTTTATTTATTATGTAAGAAATTATCATCGTTTTTTTTATGCATAAGTTTTATGATGAATCGATATATTATCATTTTTTATTGAATTATCGATATTTATTTTTATTTCATGAATATTGAAGATTATTTTAATGATAATTTTGAGGTTCCTACCCGCATGTGTAGTTGCTAATATGTTTTTACATTATATTTATTTTCAGAGTAATCTATTACTTTGTAAAAGATCTAAAGCTTGGATGGAAGAGACTTGTGACCCTACCAAGAAGATATGATCCTTTTTCTAATTAATAGAATATTTACTATTGTAAAGACAAGGATTTCAATTCAAAGACGAATGAAAAAAAAAGGGAGTTTATTATGTAAATTATGAATAATAAATTATTGATTTATTATTCTTTTTATAAATCTGGGATGTGACAATATTATTTCCTCGTATTGTAGTTTACCTTTTTATCTTATCTAGATTAAAATATACTATGAGAAGTTAAAAAAAAAAATATATTTCTTGATCCTTTAATTGTTAAAATTTTTATTGTTAAACCATAATATATTATTTGAAAATTTTTATCCCTGTTAAGATTTAGAATTTTATTATTTGATTAGATCATGTTTTAATGTATTATTATTGTCATAATTCAATATTGATGAAATTGGATAACATAGGGTTAAAAAAACTCGCAAACTTGGCCCAACCCATAGGTCAGGCCATAGCCCATTGGCTAGGCCTAGTCTGCTTACTAGGCCCAACCTATAGGCCAAGCCTAACCCGCAGGTCAGGCCCTAGCCCGCAGGTTAACCCAGCCCAACCCAGCCCAACATGAGTAATCATATGCGACGCATATGACCAGTCCATGGGCCATGGTTGGCCCAACCTACTATGGTGCCATGAGCAATATATGAGTCGGCCTAACCTAGTCAAATATTATGTAATTGTTGGAATTGAGCCCAAACGTTGATTGAATTAAACCAAACTTGATTAGTCTAGATCAATTCAAAGTGATTCCATATTGGTTTGACTTATTCAAGTCAGTTTAACCGAAATTGAACCTAATCTTGTCCAAATTATACTAGTCTAGGATGGTTCTTGACCAGTTAAATGAGGATTAAAAATCAATTCAGTTAGGTTCTAGTAAATCAAGTTCAATTGGATCAATTGAACTAGGGTTCAAATCAATTGAGAGCTAATTTGTATTATTTGATATTAATGATATTTGCAAGAGATGCTTTAAATGTGTTATTTCACCTCGATATAAACATGACCAGTGTGAGATTATGTTATTTCCCTACCGAGGGGAGGTAGGGCGATTCCCTTCGGAGATTGATAGGCCGTCAAACATGGCAGCTGGATGGTTCCTCCATCCGCTGTTGGGAGGAACATGTCCCCACTTTGGCAGTTAAGGGACACTACTTCATCCGCTGTTGGGAGAACACAAACTTATCCCGAAGGATAAATCCTCTACATCCGCTGTTGGGAGAGTGCTCCTTCGGATATGTGATATACGCCAACAGGATGATTGATTTTTGATCATATAATCATTTTGAGTTGACTTTTGGGGTTCCTACTCAACGTCGCTGAATTTTCTTTATTTTTGATTTTCAGAGCAACCTCGCTCTAGTATTAAATCAGATTCCAGTGGAGAGCGGACCTTTTTCTACTACTATGTTTACTTTTCTACTTGTGATTTAACGAATAAATGAATTGTAATAAATACTTAAAATGATGAACAAAGTGAGGTTTATCAACCTAGCTCCGATACCATAAAAAGATGTCATATCCTAGATGTTTTTAGGAAATATTAATCTTATTTCCTTGTTTGCTATTATGAATTAATAAATTGCTATTAAACATTTCAAATTGGGTAATATCATATTTGTTAGTATATTAAATAAAAATAATTCACATTAAATAAATATGAAAGTTAAAATAAATTTCCTTTAATAGAGGCTCACCTCCTCCTATTTAAGGGGAGAGATTTCTCTCATTCGTTCCTCACCTAGCCGAGCCCAACAGTGGGAAGAACGAGGTGTTATACACAGTTGACGAGAAGTAAGTTTCTCTACCTTTCTTGAAATGAAAAGTTTTTATTTTGATTACTTAAATGTTGAAATTTTTGTAGTTTTAAATTATTTATCATTTTTTTTAATGTCAAAATATTTATTGTTGGATTAAGATATGTTTTGTAAAGTTTTTAAGGGATTCTTCCATCCTCTTAAAGGTTTCTTTGGATTTAAATACACTGAAATTATACAAGTTTTATTTATTGAATACATGATATTTGATTCTTCATATTTGGATTAGGAATGTTATTTACTCATATTGCAGTTTATCTTTTTATCTTATCTGGATTAAAATATACTATGAGTAGTTCAAAAAAAAAATTCTTATTTATTTAATTATTAAAATTTTTATTGTTAGATTATAATATATTATTTGAAAATTTTTATCCCTGTTAAGATTTAAAATTTTATTGTTTGATTAGATCATGTTTAAATTATTCATGTCATATGTCTTGAAAATATGATCTAGAATTTTTATTAAATTTAGAATATCATTTCCTTAATCTTTCAATATTATTCTTTAATCTGTTGTTATGTTTTAATATATTATTATTGTCATGATTCAATATTGATGAAATTGGATAAGCATAGGGTTAGAACAACACGCAAACTAGGCTCAACCCATAGGCCAGGCCTAACCCACGGGTCAGGCCCTAGCCCGTAGGCTAACCCAGCCCAACCTAACATGGGCAGTCATATGCAACGCATATGACCAATCCATAGGCCAAGGTCGGCCCAACCTACTGTGGTGCATGCACAGTTATATGTAATGTACATGACTAGTATATGAGTCGGCCTAGCCTAGTCCAATATTATGTAATTGTTGCAATTTAGCCTAAACGTTAATTGAACTAAACAAGACTTGATTAGTCTTAGATCAATTCATGGTGATTCCGAATTGGTTTGACTTATTCAAGTCAGTTTAGCCTAAATTGAACCTAATCAAGTCCAAATTAAACTAGTCTAGGGTGGTTCCAGACTGGTTAAATAAGGATTAGAGATCGGTTCAGTTATGTTCTAATAAATCGAGTTCAATTGGATCGATTAAACTAGGGTTCAAATCAATTGAGGACTAATTTGTATTATTTGATATTGATGATATTTAAAAGAGATATTTTAAATATGTTATTTCATCTCGATATAGACATGACCAATGTGAGATCATGTTATTTCCCTGCCGAGGGCAAGTAAAACAATTCCCTTTGGAGATTAGCGGGCCGTCAGACATGACGGTTGGACGGTTTCTCCATCTGCTATTGGAGGAACGTGTCCCTACTTTGGTGGATAAGGGACACCACTCTATTTGCTGCTGAGAGTACGATATGAGTTTGCCTCCATCCGCTGTTGGGAAAATAGAAACTCATCCCGTAGGATAAAGCCTCTTTATCCGTAGTTGGGGGAGAGCTCCTTCGGATATTTGATATACGCCAATGGGATGATTGATTTTTGATCATGTATTCATTTTGAGTTGACTTTTAAAGTTCCTACTCAATATTGCTGAATTTTTTTTGTTTTTGATTTTTAAAGCAACCTCCCTCTAATACTAAATCAAATTCTAGTGGAGAGCGGACCTTCCTCTACCACTAGGTAGAGCCACTTGGATGATTCTTGGAGTTATGTCACTATGTTTACTTTTCTACTTATGATTTGACGAATAAATGAATTGTAATAAATGTTTATAAATGATGAACAAAGTGATGTTTATCTATTTGACTCTGAATGTGTGAAAAGATGTGATCAAAAAAAAAAAAAAATCCAGGATGTGACAATGGATCATTAGAATTCCATATATAATATACAACTTTTCTATACATATATTACTCTGCTGCTTGTGATATTCTTTTAGGTGCCCACTTGTGTGCCTAGAACCTAAGCCTTTTAAAGGGTTACCACTTCTGACCACCTAGTTATTGTGATACCATAGCAAATATCTCCACTGAACTTACAAAAATATATGTTGTATCAACTGCATCAATAGCCAATTAGAAAGATAATAATAAAAAATGTGGTATTGGAACTAAACCGTTGATTTGGTTATGTATCCATCAAATATGAATTATTGAATAAATAACCAACTATTATGAAATCTAATGTGTTCCTAAAAAAGTGAAATTTGGATAAGCACCTTGTAGTAGAATATTGATGTAGGGGCATCGGATGATGAAACTTCAGGTGTATATCCAACCTTATACAGTGGCATCAAATCTTCACAATGAATCTTCTGCGAGATAGTGGTGAACTGAAGTAGGAAAGCCTCCTTTAAGCTGTAAAAGGATGGGGAAGCTGTTTTAAGGATACATGATAAGACATGGTACATCAACCCATATAATAGTTCAGGAAACTAGCAGAACTTTTTGTTAGTTTAGTTCGTGCTCTGTTATGACCTCTATAATAACAGACTAAGAACTCATAGTTCCAACTATAGTGAGTGCAAATTAGTAAGTTAAAAGGAGGCCCTGTGGATTTTGAAATGAGATTTTCAGAAGCATAGATACCAACAGTTCTGTGTATATGCAAAAAGGACTATAAGAAGCAACATATTCACAAAGTGGTTTGAAATTTTTTATTTTGTTCATCTAACCAGTTATGTACCTAAATTTGTTATAAATTTTAACACACGAAAAATGCTAAAATGATGCAATTCATAGATCAACAATTTCAGTTTGTACATCAACAATTCATAAATGCTGCAGGGATCAAATAAGCACCCATTCCATCAACTTGCTCACAAATCTTTTGACATGAGATGCATTGGATTGCCCTCCACAAATAAGCATTTATATCTAAGATCCTTGAGATGGCCTTTTATAAATGCAATATATAACACAAAAGTTGTGATTGGTAAAGGATGTGTGGACCTAACATAATAATGAGATTAAGACATGGAAAATAGAATATTCATAATTAAGATTTGTTTTCAAAAAGTAATAACAGTCAACCTGCCACAAGACCAGGTTTTATTACTCTCAGTTACTTTGTAATATTGATCATTATGTCATGAACAATTATCATTACTTTGTTCCAGAATAAGACTTTGATAATGTGATAAATGATTGAAAAGACTAGCTTCTGCTTCATTTGTTAATCCTTTTTGCCACATAAAATTTATCTTATTTGCTTTTATTTCTTACACAAAAATATATGTTTTCCATTAATTTCCAGAAATCTGATGCATCCACATCATGGTGTGAATCACGTTAAGTTGTTTCTTTTATTGTTTCACGCAAACAAGAGATTTAGGAAAACATGCTTTACAGCTTCAAAATAATGATTATTTAATTATTTAAATCTACCAGTTTACTTTTATCAGTTAAAAAAATATAATCTTCATATTCTAAAATATATCTAATGCAAAATAAGTTTGCAAGCAATACATCATAACTCTTTAAGGATCTCTATAACAAGAAGGATGGCATCAAATTGCAAAGTATCTTCTAATTTCACTAATTTTCTGTAAATAAAAAAGGTAGTTAACATTAATAACCACTTAGTAATCCATTTAACATTTCTGAATCTGAATCATTCTTCCAGTTCAAGACTGAATAAAGGAAGGGGGTTATTATTGTTATGAGGAAGGGGGCTTTAGACCTTCATGTGCATCAAGCTAATGAATGGACATCTATTCTTTCAATCTTTTCTCGTTCCTCAAGCTTAATGAGGCATTGTGGAGAAAAGGGATAAAGAAAAGGAGGAATAATCGACCTTTAGGAAAAGAAGGTTCTGTTACCTCCCTTCATTAATTCTTTTTTTTGGTGGTTTCATCCATCTCTTTCTCATTTTTCTTCTGAGTTTCAGTTAGCATAGTTCAGGTATTTTGGTACAATATCAGATGGGCACTGTACAGGACCAAAGACAAAGTTTCACTCATGATACCATGGTGTCCCAAATTACTGTAGTACTAAAAATGCCAAATTGGCAATCCAATGTCATTAAGTCAATTCAATTTTATAGAGATAAGCCAACCGAAGATAAATGCTTTTTAAAAAAGCTCAAATGAGAAAATTACCAATAATATAGAAAAAAAACAAATGAGCTTGTAGCTTCAAAATTTTTACTAGCATTGTTGTTGATTAAATTAGATGCAGACTTAACTGATTGGTTATATCTTTGGTATGCAACCTCTATATGAATAACTCGGAGAGAGTTGGCAAATTAAAGAGCATGAAAAGGCTCAATAATTGGAGAAAGATGGCAGATTCGAGATTTTATTTGCAGATCTAGATTTTCAATTTGAGTCCTGTTCGGAGTAAAATTAAGTTTATGAACAAAGGCATCTAACATGCACAAGTAGTACCATGATAACTAGGAAGTAGTGTCATCTTAGCTAGTTTGATAGCAGGATAATGACAGCAGCAACAGAGGCAGTGGAATCGGACGTATGGTTAGGCCGTTAGGGAAAGTTACGAGGAGGGGGAGGCTGATATGCATGCGTTGGTTCAAACGAACCAACTAATCGGGCGCTCGCTACCTCTCTCCGCTGCCGTTGCTGTGGTCGACCGCCTGGTTTAAACCGGGCGCTTGCCCGAAACACCTGGCGCTTGGGCTCAGGCGAGTGCCTAGGTGGTGCCTCTTTGAAGCACGCTGCTTGACAATTAAACTAGGCGCTCGGGCCTCGCCTTGCTTTGCCCGAGCGCCCGGGCGCCTTTTTAAATCACTAGTTACAACTAGGCTAACCCTTTACGAACGGATAACGCAAAGGTGTCTCACGACTTAGGCAATTCCAACCATAGTATGCAGTACCAAATGGTACCGCCCGGTACGGGCGGTACGTACCGGTCCGATGGCATACCGATACGTAGACCGCCCGGTACCACTACAGTGCTACAGTACTATACTATAGTGGTGCTACAGTGCTCGGTACACCCTGGTGTATCGCTCGGTACGCCCTGGTGTACCGCTCGGTATATCGGTACCGTACTGTACCGAGCCAACCTCGAAACACCGGTATGATACGATATTGCATACTTTGATTCCGGCTAAGTCCATACAATTGAGGTATCAGAGTGGGCAAGCAATTCAAGCAAACAGCGAAAAGTTTCACAATCTCGCCATAGCGAAGCATCATAGAAAATCAAGCAAGATAGGGCAAGCCGAACCATTGCCCGAAGCAGCCGCGGGTGGGCTACAAGTGTAAACTCGCTCCCAAGCTGTTAGAGTCACACAAGAGGAGCGTGATAGCGAACAAGACAAGCGAGAAGTTGACTACTCTCCGCAAGCGAAGGAGGCACAACCTGAAGCGCCAACCGAGAAAAAGGAGCCATAAGGAGAGGCTTATAAACCTGCCTTGACGTCCTTGAAACGAGTTTGGAGGAACTCTACCGGAGCCAATGAAGGCTTCTTAGGGTAGAGAACTCGCAAGAACAAGCTGAATCTCATATTGATAAGGTCAAGGACCTAATTGATTGATTGATGGAAGACACCAAAGACTCCGTGCAACATCTACACGAAGTCATAGCGGAACTCACGTCCAAGGTTACATTGCTCATAAGGGCTGTTAATGCGGGAAGGAACAACATCTGTGTTGCTCCACCGCAGAACTTGAGGGCACCTGAGCCACATTGTTACGGGGGGTGCTAGGGATGCGAAGGAACTCGAGAATTTTCTGTTTGACATAGAATAGTACTTCCGAGCTACAAGGCCCAATTCTAAAAAATCAAAGTTTCGATAGCAACAATGTATCCGAATGGGGCTGCAAAACTTTGGTGACGAACACGTTGGAAAGAGATCCAACAAGGTCGGTGTTGAAGCTGAGAGTTAAGGACTCAATTTCTACCAGAGAACACAAAGTTTGCCGCAAGAAGGAAGCTGAAACAACTCCGCCAAAATACTTCCATTCGGAACTACATAAAGTAATTTTCTACACTGATGCTAGACATATAGGATATGTTCGAGAAGGATAAGTTGTTTAACTTCCTCGATGGCCTAAAGTCGTGGGCATAACAAGAACTGCATTAAAGGAATGTCAGCGATGCGATTGAAGCAATCGCAATCGCAAAAAGGCTCACTAACTTTGTTTCCGAGGACTCGAAAAAAAAGAAACAATCTTCAGGTAATCGACCACCCAAATATTCCCAAAGGAAGAAGTCCGAGGGTGAGCAAAAGAAAAGGAGTTCCCACAAAGGGCCAAGCTAAAAAAAAAGACCCCAAAACCTGGCGGATGCTTCTTGTGTAGAGGACCGCACATGGTGAGGGAGTGCCCACAAAAACAAGCACATAATGCCTTAACAGCATCAATCCACCCCCTAGATCAGACAAGGGCAAGGCCATCGCCCTTAGTTCCAGTAGTTTGGAATCCAACAGCAACGATGAGAAGTCGCGAGGACCCCGAATAGGAGCAATGCATTTGTTGAATGTATTGCCGGGTGGGGGAGAACGTTAAAGCGAAGCCACAGAAGTAGGGAGCGACAAGTTGATGTATATGGACATCAAGCTAAATGACCAAACAACCCGTGCGATAGTGGACACAAGCACTACCCACAATTTCATTGTTGATAGAGAAGCAAGACAACTTGGGTTGAGCCTAGAAAGAGCCCAAGTCGGATGAAGGCTGTGAACTCGGACGCTAAGCAGATCTCCGGGCAGGCAAAAGGGTTACCTATCAGGATTGGGACATGAAGTGAAAGCACAAACATAATGGCAGTGCCACTGTGATACCGGGGAGGGTAAAAATGCAGAATGGATGTCGATAGAAAACTGATATAACAGTTGTTCAGATAGAAAATGTCACAAAAGGCAAGGAACGCACTTTTGAAGAAACTTCGATAAAACGATATATAGCTCACCACCAAGTTTAAAAATCAAAAGAGATACAGAAGATCACCACCCTAATGATAATAAACAAGGATACAGAACTGAAAGCGAAAGACTCACCACTCAAGGACGCATCCAAGAGATACAGAGTTCAAAAGAGCACTCCAAGAGAGCTTCTGCCAATATTCTCAGTTTTCTAAAGTCCTTTCTAAATCCTAAACACCAAAATAAATACTAGTGCATGAAACAACCCTTCATGCATAGGGAATTTCGAAATTAAGTGTTTACAGCTTCTAACCAACTATTTTAATGCACTCATTGGTAATGAAGAAATGTTTACAGCTGCCAACCAACTCCTTTAATGCATTCCTTTGTCTTGAAGAAAAGCACCTTGAAACAGCTTTAACTTTGTGCAGAGAATATGCTGATGAGCTGTCATTTTTTAGTGTGCTGAGATAAAAATTATGAGGCATCATTATTGACTGAAAAAGATACTAGATTATAATCAAGGCTCATATAATCAGATTGTAGTAAATTAGACACTCCCGTGTCAATCTCCCCCGGTTGAATGAGACTTGTCCTCAAGTCTTCGTTTGATTCATCAACATGATTATAAAAAGGACTCAAATCAGCCACATTAAATGTTGGGGATACTCCGTAATCTTCAGGTAGCTCTATCTCATAAGCATTTCTGCCAATTCTCTTAAGCACCTTGAATGGACCATCAGCCTTTGGTTTCAATTTTCCAAATTTGCCCGGTGGAAACCTCTCCTTCCTTAGATGAATCCAGACCAAATCACCTACATTAAACTCCACATGTTTTCTGTGTTTGTTGGCAGCATGCATGTACCTCTCATTTTGCTTCTCAATGGTTGCTTTCACACCCTCATGCAGCTTCTTTATCTGCTTAGCTCTTTCATCAGCATCTCCACTAAATTGCTTTGTTATAGAGTGAGGGATTAAGTCCAAAGGACCAGCAGGATTAGCACCATAAACTACCTCAAAAGGACTCTTACCAATACTATGATGCATAGAACGATTGTAAGCAAACTCAATTTGTGGAAGAATGACATCCCATTACTTAATATTCTTGCCAACATAGCTTCTAAGTAAATTTCCCAAGCTTCGGTTTGTTACCTTAGTTTGGCCATCGGTTTGTGGATGATGCGAGCTACTGAAATTCAAAGAAGTACCCAGCTTCCTCCAAAGAGTTCTCCAAAAATGACTAACAAATTTTGAATCTCGATCAGACACCATAGTTCTTGGAATACCATGCAATTTAACAATCTCCTTAAAATATAAATCAGCAATATGAGATGCATCATTTGATTTATTGCATGGAACAAAGTGAGACATTTTTGAAAATCTATCAACAACAACCATGATAGAATCCTTGTTCCTTTGAGTTCTTGGCAGTCCCAAAACGAAATCAAGACTCACATCCTCCCATGGAGCATTTGGCACTGGCAATGGAGTGTACAACCCAGAATTTTGACTTCTTGTTTTTGCCAAATGACATAATCGGCATTGCTTCACATGTCTATCCACATCTCTGAACATTTTAGGCCAGTAGAAATTTGATTGAACAAGAGCTAGAGTCTTGTCCCTACCGAAATGTCCTCCCAAAACACCACCATGAGCTTCAGCTAGAATTACTTGTCTCAAAGAACAAGTTGGAACACATAAAGCATTAGCTCGAAAAAGAAAACCATCAAAGATCGAAAATTGTTGAAAGGAACCTGATTTGCAATTCTACCATATCGAGCCAAAATCCACATCATTCTCATATAGATCTTTGAATGTTTCAAATCCAACCACTTTGACTTCCATTGCTGATAATAAAGAATGCTTTCTGCTCAATGCGTCAGCAACTACATTTTGAACACCAGATTTGTGCTTGATTGTAAAGTTGTAAGATTGTAAGAACTCCACCCAAGTTGCATGCCTCTTGTTTAGCTTGTGCTGATGATTAATGAACTTTAATGCCTCGTGATCAGAATATAGAACAAATGGCTTGGCGAGAAGATATTGACTCCAATGAGACAAAGCTCGATAAATCGCATAAAACTCCTTATCATAAGTAGAGTATTTCTTTCTTGTATCATTCAGCTTTTCACTAAAAAATGCAATGGGCCTTCCGTCTTGACTCAAAACAGCACCAATTCCCACATTAGATGCATCACATTCAACTTCAAACACATTATCAAAATTTGGTAGAACTAAGATAGGAGCCTCAGTAACCTTTCTTTTCAAAAGCTCAAAAGCATCGTTAGCCTCACTAGTCCATTTGAATTTGTCACATTTCAGACATTCGGTGATTAGAGCGACAATAGAGCTGAAACTCTTGATGAATCTTCTATAAAAAGATGTTAAGCCATGGAAACTCCTCACATCATGTAATGAAGCAGGTGTTGGCCAATTGAGAATAGCTTCCACCTTACTTTGATCCATCATGATTCCATCTTTTGAAACAACATACCCCAAAAACACCACACTAGAAGTAAAGAAATCACATTTGTTTAGATTAGCATAAAGTTTTTGCTATCTCAAAATAAGAAAGATTTCTTTCAGATGACTCAGATGCTCCTCTTCACTCTTGCTGTACACCAATATATCGTCAAAATAAACAACAACAAATATTCCAATGAATGGCTTAAGTATGTGATTCATAAATCTCATGAATGTGCTAGGAGCATTAGATAGTCCAAATGGCATAACCAACCATTCATATAAGCCTTCTCTAGTTTTAAACGCTGTTTTCCACTCATCTCCGGGCCTCATTCTTATTTGGTGATAGCCACTCCTCAAATCAATTTTTGAGAAAATACAAGCACCACACAATTGATCAAGTAAGTCATCTAACCTTGGAATAGGAAAGCGATAGTCCACTGTGATTTTGTTGATGGTGCGACTGTCCACGCACATTCTCCAAGAACCATCTTTCTTAGGCACCAACAAGGCTGGAACTGCACAGGGACTCATGCTCTCCCGAATTAACCCCTTTTTCACTAATTCATCAACTTGCCTTTGAAGTTCTTCATGTTCTTTAGGACTCATTCTGTACGCAGCCTTATTAGGTAGAACAGCCCCCGGAATAAGATCAATGTGATGTTGAATGTCTCTCAAAGGTGGAAGGCCATGTGGAATCTCTTCCGGTATAACATCTTGAAATTCTTCTAGGATTGGTTGCATGATTTTCGGTGTCTCCTTATGTTGTTCGTTCTCCTCTACTACCATTAGGGCCAAAACATGACCGCCCTTGTCCAATTCATATCTGCATTCTCTATAAGAAATAAAAGCACTAACTTCCTTCTTTGGCGCACTGATTTCGGAAGGTTGTAATGGAGCTAAGATAATCTTCTTTTCATTCATTTTAAAAGAATAAGTATGTTTATAACCATCATACAACACTCTTCTATCATAATGCCAAGGTCTTCCCAATAGTAAATGACAAGCATCCATAGGGGCAACATCACACCACACTTTATCTTTATAATACTTGCCAATAGAAAATGAAACTAAACATCTTTTAGTTACCTTGATGTCATTTCCTTTTTGCAACCAACATAATTGGTATGGATGTGGATGAGGGATCGTATCCAACTTCAGCTTCTGCACCATCTCCAAAGAAACCACGTTCTCAAAACTGCCATTGTCGATGATCACCAAGCACACCTTGCCAAGAGAAGTGCATTTAGTGTGAAACATATTTTTTCTCACCCAACTTTCATCGTCGGCCACATATGACACTTGTAAACTACGTTGCAATACAATAGACAAACCATGATCAGCATAAGTAATCTCTTCCTTATCATCATCGTATTTTGGTTCGTTGTCAGTTTCATCTTCTCCTCCATCACTATGATCTTCAACCAAAGTTACAATCCTCCTATTTGGACAATCTGATGCGATATGCCCAAAACCATGACATTTGAAGCATTTTCGGCCACTTGGGGTAGAAGAATTAGGTGTTTTTTTGCTGCCAGCAGATTCTTCACCTTTTTCTTGCACCTTCGATATCACCATTTTCGGCCACTTCCTCCTTTTGTGTAGCCTTCTTTTGAGCTATACCGAAAACTCTTTTCAAACTTCTGTTGCTTTTCAACTTTTAATGCCAGCTTGCTCACATCATTTAAAGACCAATATGGCTGTAGCTGAACAACTTTAGCAATCTCATACTTCAGACCTCCCAAGTATCTTGCAATTGTTTGCTCTTCCGGTTCCACAAGCTCTCCTTTTAACATCAAATTATCAAATTCTGTAGTGTACTCCTCCACACTAAGATCTTTTTGCTTGAAATCATGTATTTTGAGAAAAATCTCTTGTCTATAATTATGAGGTAAATATTTTCTCTTTAGCTCCCTTTTCATTTTCTCCCATGTAACGATCTTACTCTTCCCCTCACGTTCTCTTTGTTTCTTCAGATTTTCCCACCAAAAAGATGCATTCCGCCTGAGTTTGAGTGCCACAAGTTTGACCTTCTTTTGTTCCGGTGGTTCATGAAAATCGAAAATTCTTTCTATTGTATTAAGCCAATCGATAAAGTCATCAACATTTATTTTGCCTTCAAATTCAGGAATATCAAATCTGGGGTTATATTTATTCTGCCACTCGTCTTGGACTTCATTTCTTCTCCGACATCTTCTCGACTCCCTTGGAAGAAGTGTATCATCATCAGAAGTAAACTCTCGAGCTTTATTTTCATATTTGTTATGTCTACTCTGAAGTTCATCGATTATCTCATTTTTTTCTTGTAGGCTACGCAGCAATTTTCGTAGCTGCAACCTCAACGACTCAGCGTCATCTTCGTGATCGCTACCTTCACCAACTACATCTTTTCCATTCCGCCTTGCCATGATCTCTAGCCTTTAGCTCTGATACCAAACTGATACCGGGGAGGGTAAAAATGCAAAATGGATGTCGATAGAAAACTGATATAACAGTTGTTCAGATAGAAAATGTCATAAAAGGCAAGGAACGCACTTTTGAAGAAACTTCGATAAAACGATATATAGCTCACCACCAAGTTTAAAAATCAAAAGGGATACAGAAGATCACCACCCTAATGATAATAAACAAGGATACAGAACTGAAAGCGAAAGACTCACCACTCAAGGACGCATCCAAGAGATACAGAGTTCAAAAGAGCACTCCAAGAGAGCTTCTGCCAATATTCTCAGTTTTCTAAAGTCCTTTCTAAGTCCTAAACACCAAAATAAATACTAGTGCATGAAACAACCCTTCATACATAGGGAATTTCGAAATTAAGTGTTTACAGCTTCTAACCAACTATTTTAATGTACTCATTGGTAATGAAGAAATGTTCACAACTGCCAACCAACTCCTTTAATGCATTCCTTTGTCTTGAAGAAAAGCACCTTGAAACAGCTTTAACTTTGTGCAGAGAATATGCTGATGAGCTGTCATTTTTTAGTGTGCTGAGATAAAAATTATGAGGCATCATTATTGACTGAAAAAGATACTAGATCATAATCAAGGCTCATATAATCAGATTGTAGTAAATTAGACACTCCCGTGTCACACTGGACGATTTCCAAGTGATTCTCATAATGGAGTTTAAGCACGCAATGAAGTTGGTGCCAATATCATTCCTAAACTCCTTATGCCTAATGAGAGGTGACGACCCATGTGTGGTTCCAGTTTCTCGAGGAGGAACCAAGGATCTACAACAAATATCAGCATTACAAGCTAAAGAAGGGAGTACGAAAAGGTGAATTAACTTTCGTAGCTACTATAAAGCTAAAGCCACTTGATGTGACTATTGTAGCGGTGGCCAGATCTCCCTAGGGCGATCTGACTCCTGCAGCGTCGGCTTTCTCCCACGGGCGACAGGCGATGACGCTATAGCGGCGATCTGATTTCCTGCAGCGTCGACTGTTTCCCAAGGGCGACGTACTGTAGCGGCGGCGATGACACTGTAGCAGCGACGGTACTGTAGCGGCGACGAGATCTCCCTAGGGCGATCTGACTATAGCAACGATCTGATCTCCCTTACTGTAGTGGTGATCGGATCTCCTGCAGCGTCGGCTTCTCCCCAAGGGCGACGATACTACGACCAGATCTCCCTAGGGCGACGGTACTGTAGCGGCGATCTGATATACTGCGACGGTGGCTTTTCCCTATGGAGATGATTCTATAACCGCGACCAGAAGAGGGATCAAACATGGCAGCGACGGCCCCTAGGGCTGGCGACGGTGGCGGGAGGGTTGATACGATGGTAAGACTCCCTACCGTTACCCCTCAATTGGCTCCTCCTCCATATCCTCTCCAGAGAGAAACTCCTTCGACGAAACAGCATCGAAGTAGGTCACGCTCTAGATCGCGGCAGCCTGCCCTCATTTCCAATGACCCTAGGCCTTGGACTAGCCTCTTCAAGGCTCCGGTTGGAAGTCCAGATCTAAGCTTGGAATTCTTTACTCCAGAAGTTCAGGCTGATAAGAAGATTGCTGTATACGAGACTGCTGATTCAGCAGAGCTTATTGAGACATGGTCTATGGCGATTGTTGGCTATGTGGTAGGTCTCAAAACATCTTATTTCCCACTATCCTCATTTATCAAAACTCGATGGGGAATATCGTCATTTGATCTTCATATGCTGGAGAACGGATTCTTTGTTTGCAAGCTATACTCTGAAGAAGATTTACAACGAGTCCTCGAAGGATTCTGGACTATTCGCGGCCATCCAATGATCCTACGACGCTGGTCTCCTGATGTCCGTTTGGAGTTAGATAGCCTACAGTCTATTCCATTATGGGTATCCTTTCAAGGTCTTCCTCTACATCTTTGGAGTCGACGTTTTATTGCAAAGTTATGCAGCACTCTGGGACAGCCACTCTACATCGACAAAGCAACAGCTGCTCAGACGAGATTAGCATTTGCACGAGCATGTGTACTGGTTTCTTCTGACGAAGATCTTCCAAATGAGGTTTTCTATCGTGATCTTGACGGGAACACTCGGAAGGTACATGTCTCATATTCCTGGAAGCCACAACGATGTCAGCATTGCTTATCTTTTGGTCATGCAAATGGAGCTTGTCAGCAAACTCCAAAACAAATCATAAAGGTCTATCGACCACGTCAAGCGCCTCCGCAACAAAGCGAGTCTTCTCTAATGGCAGTAGCACCGATGGTGGCGAAGACTATTGAGCATTCCGACTCGCAAGGACAGCATCGCGGACAGAAGGACAAATCCAAAATTATATCTCTTCCTATAATGTCGGAGCCTTCCACAACAGAGGTTTCCCTTGGTACTAGTGGACAGGAGAAACATAAGTCAGGAACTTCATCTCTTCCAATATCATTGGATCCGTCCACAATAACTCAACAAACTCAAGCCCAAACAAATCTTGCCAGCAAGGATATTCTTCCTCAACAAACTCAGGCCACAACAAACATCGCCAACAAGGATATTCTGTCTCAACAAACTCATGCCGCAACAAACCTCTCTAGCCAAGCTACTCCAACAAGTACTATCCAGGAAATTGTGCTGCAACAATCTTATCATGCTTCAACAAACCCTGCCAATCGAGACCACATGATTCAAGATATTTTAAAGTTTAAAAATCTGCAAGCTGTAGATGAAGTGGATAAATATAGAAATAAAGCCATAAAAGGTAAGGATATTGTGCGGGAGGAAAATACAAAACCGAAGGATAAGAAAAAGGATGGTACAATCCATCCAAAGTCATAGGATGAATACCTTACCACCTTTTCATTTCTTTATTACTGATGAAGATAACATGTTGGAATGTTCGTGGACTTAATAAGCCGGAGAAATGTCGGGAGCTCAACAGAATAATCAAGTCTGCCGCATGTGATATTGTTATTCTAGTAGAAACGAAAATTAAACAATCGCGCGTTCAAGCTCAAAAGAATTTAATATGGCCAGACGCAGAACTGTTTACCAATGACTCAAATGAAACTTTTGGTAGAATATGGGTCTTATGGCATCCTAACTCTATTAATGCTTGGTTTATTTCTGCTACTGATAAATTCATTCAACTTAAGGTAGAGGACAAAAAGAATGGCTGTCAATTCAATTTCATTGGTATATATGCTTCAAATAGTATGCAAGAAAGAAATACTCTTTGGTCTGACCTGACTAATATTGCAAATGGCTGTCTCAATGTACCTTGGATTGTTCTTGGAGACTTTAATACTGTTCGGTACACAAATGAAAAAGAGGGGGGTAGACAACTTTCAGAAAGCCAGCTTTAAAGTTTTAATGATTACATTGACACTGCAGCTTTGTTTGATATGAAATCTGTGGGTAATTGGCTCTCCTGGAGTAATCAAGGTGCTGCTAACAGAAAAATAATGGCTCGACTTGATAGGTGTTTGATTAATCATGAATGGTTAACAGTTTACCCAGATTCACTTCTTGAGTATGGTGCTCCTTTGTTTTCTGACCATTTTTTAATGTATATACACGCAGACAAAGCGACACCAAGAGGCAAGAAACCGTTTAGATTCTTTAACATGTAGAGTACTCATCCTCAATTTCTTGATGTTATCAGATCTGCTTGGAATGTTAATGTGCATGGATCCCCCCCTTACATCTTATGTCAAAAGCTCAAAGCCTGTAAAGCAGCACTAAAGGAGTGGAATACAAATACCTTTGGCAATATTACCACCATAGTTCAATTTTGCAGGAAGGAACTAATGTCATTGCAACATGAGCTGCAACTTCAGCCAAATGATGAGAATATTATCTACAAAGAGACAGAAGCCAGAAATAACTTCATGCAAGCCTTAAAACAGGAGGAAAGTTTTGTAAAGCAGAAGTCTCGACAGCATTGGCTTACATTAGGAGATTCCAATACTAAATTTTTCTATGCTTCAATTGCTACTCGAAGGGCTGTTAACCGTATCAGCAAATGCAGAGACAAAGATGATAATCTTATTGA
This sequence comes from Musa acuminata AAA Group, assembly GCF_036884655.1. Classification (NCBI taxonomy): domain Eukaryota; kingdom Viridiplantae; phylum Streptophyta; class Magnoliopsida; order Zingiberales; family Musaceae; genus Musa; species Musa acuminata. The sequence continues at coordinate 9,151,765 of NC_088336.1, read as the reverse complement.
GAATTTAGATGAGGTTAAAGCACACACAGAGCAATTTTTTTATTCCTTACTCAATCAAGCTGGGAAAACTAATAACATTCATGTGGAGCCGACTAGAAAACTTGATTCGGAAGCTATTTCAATCCTCAATGCCCCAATTACTGACGACGAAATTGTATGTGTTGTCTTTAAGTCACCAAAGCATAAAAGCCCAGGTCCAGATGGATTTCCAGCTGAATTTTACCAAACTGCTTGGTCTATTATTGGAAATGATGTGATCAAGGCTTGCCAACATTTTTTCTCTTCAGGTCATATTCTTAGAGAGATTAATTGCACCTTTATTTCTTTAATTCCGAAGAATGCAGGGGCTGATTCACTAGAGAACTATCGACCCATATCATTATGCAACTTTATTTACAAGATCATCTCCAAAGTATTAGCAAATAGAATGCAAAAGGTAATACACAAGATCATTAGCCCAAATCAAGCTGCTTTCATCAAAGGGAGAAGTATACATCACAACATTTTGCTTGCTAATGACTTGGTCAAAGATTTGCATTCAAAAGCAAGAGGGACAAAAATATGTTTTAAAGCTGATTTACGGAAAGCCTTTGATTCAGTTAATAGGAAATTTATCTATAAGATGCTCCTCGATATGAACTTCCCACAGCAATGGGTTAATTGGATTCAATCTTGCCTGGAAACTCCAAAGTTTTCGATACTCTTTAATGGCTCACCTATTGGTTTTTTTGGGAGCACGAATGGCATCCGACAAGGTGATCCACTCTCTCCGTATCTCTTTACTATTGCGATGGAAGGACTTAGCTGTATGTTGGAACATGCAGTCTTAAATGGCAGCATTAAGGTACCCAATGCTGGCTCTATTCATATATCACATATAACATTTGCAGATGATTTACTTATCTTTCTCCAAAATGATCCAACTTCAGTAAATAACCTGGCTACTATTATGAATGACTTTGGTATGGTTTCTGGACTTCAGTTAAATCATGCGAAAAGTAAAGTATATATGAGCCCTTACGTTGAGGATAAGGTCTTTATTGCACAAACTTTGGGGGTTAGTGAGGGAAGCCTGCCAGTTCCTTATTTGGGTCTCCCGCTCATATCCACAGGCATTCACAAAACCCACTGTCAGCCTATCCTGCAAAAGATAAAGAATAGAATTTCTTCTTGGAAAAATAGGCTTCTATCAAAAGCAGGACGACTCGAATTCATCCGTTCTGTATTGCACTCCTACTCTATATATTGGTGTAATGCATTTCTTCTGCCTGTTGGACTTCTCCAAGATATTGAACGGTTATTAATGAACTTCTGGAATGGCACAAATGATAAGACAATGCATATGGTAAATTGGGATAGCATTTGCAAACCGAAAGATGAAGGGGGGCTAAACTTGAGAAATACTAGAGATTGGAATCAAGCATGCCTGGTACAACAATTGTGGGATCTTTTGCAAAACAAATGTTCCTTATAGTCACAATGGGTTTCTGCTAGGTATCTTTCAAAGGAATCAATCTGGGAAATTTCAACAAGAACATACCACTCTGCAGCTTGGAAAGGAATTTTAAAGGCAAGGAATTGGCTAATCAAACACATTTCTTATGCAATCTCTTCTGGAACTAGTACTAATATGTGGTACGATCCTTGGGTGAATGGAAAGAGTATATTTCAATTATATGGCGACAGAATACGAAAAGATCTTGGGGCTCCCAAAGATTGGAAGCTTTCCGAGTTCATTGCTAACGGTACCTGGTGTCTCCCTAATCCTATTTCTCCCGAAATGTTATCACTTTGGCCGACTATCATAGCTATTCCAATCAGGAACAACTCTTCAGATATACTTATTTGGCCTCATGACAATGGCAAATTTAGTGCCACATCCGCATGGAATCAAATTAGGCAAAGAAATAACAAGTGGGTCCCAAGCAGTTGGACATGGGATCGACCGGGATCACAAAGACACTCCTTATGTACATGGCAGGCCCTTCTCAATAAACTACCTACAATAGACAATATGAAAAGAAGAGGTATCTATCATGTTAACCGATGCTCCCTTTGTTTGCAACAAGAAGAAACTGTTGACCACCTCTATTTTGCTTGTGCTTATACAAAATGGATATGGAAGGAGATTCTCCAGCGATTTGAACTCAATAGACTGCCGCAACCAAACTTGCACCAAGAACTAGGCGACCTTATGCAATGTTTCTCAAGAAAAGGGCCACTTACACAACTGGCAAAGGTTACTTTCAGATGCGCTATTTGGTGGATGTGGAAGGAGAGATGTAACAGAATCTTTGAATGTCAACACACAAACAATGCTTAGCTCTTGAAAGAGATTATTAGAGACTCAAGATCCTGTATGGAGCATGATCTCAAAACCGAGCACTTCACCCGAAGAGAAAAAGATATTTTTATCAAATTTAATTTTGCTATTAGCTAAAGATCTTGGGAATGATGCCAAATAATATACCCACAGGTAGTTATAGTCTACAGCATGTGTAGTCATAACTATCGCATTCGCACTCTATGAGTTACTTGGCTTTGTCTATGACTTGTATAGATAAAGCTATTTGTAGAAACTTTACACATAATCAATTTACTTTTACTTACCAAAAAAAAAAGCCACTTGATGTGGAGGTCATCCATGAACCTGCTGTGATGGCAAACATTTTGAAGGAGTTCATAAATGTCTTGCCTCCCGAGTTATCGAAAACTCTGCCACCACGCAAAGGCGTGGATCATCATATCGAGCTGGAGCCAGGAGTGAAGCCTCCAACGAGACCACCATACCGCATAGCCCCTCAAGAGTTGGCAAAGCTCAGGAAGCAGTTAGATAAACTACTAAACGATGGTCTCATATGTAGTTCCAAAGCATCATGAGCTCCAGTCCTCTTCCAAAAGAAATAAGATGGGAGCCTCCGATTATACGTCGACTATCGGGCCTTAAACAAGGTGATAGTAAAGGACAAGTATCCCATCCCGCTCATCGCGGACTTGTTCGACCAATTAGGCAAAGCAAAGTATTTCGCTAAACTCGACCTTTAATCGGGTTACTGGTAGGTGCGCATTGTTGAAGGTGATGAAGCGAAGACTACCTGTGTGACCAAGTATAGAGCGTTCAAGTTCTTGGTGATGCCTTTCAACTTAACAAACGCTCCAGCCACATTCTACACTCTCATAAACCAACTATTCAAGGAGACTTGGACAAGTTTGTGGTCTACTTAGACGATATCATCGTTTACAGCCAAATGCTCGATGAGCATGTCGAGCAACTTCGAACCATTTTCAAGGTTCTCAAGGAGAACCCTTTCTTCGTAAAAAGGGAGAAGTGTTACTTTGCTCAGATGGAGAGTTTATTCTAGGGGCAGCAAATCGGTGATGATTCATTCAGATGGATAAATCAAAGGTGCAAGCTATGGCGCAATGGTGAACACCAAAGAAGGTACTGGAGCTAAGATCCTTCCTTGGTTTCGTCAATTATTATCAACACTCCATAGTTGGGTACTCGAAGAGCATAGCTCCATTGACGGAGTTGCTGAAGAAGAAACAACCTTGGCGATGGTCAAACAAATGTGAAGCGACATTCCAAGACCAAAAGGCAGTTATGTTGGAAGAACTGATACTCAAATTACCGAACTATAGAAAGCCCTTCGAAGTCCATACGGATGCTTCAGACTTCGCTATTGGAAGAGTACTCATGCAAGAGGGTCACCTGGTGGCCTACGAGAGCCGCAAGCTCAACGAGACCGAGCAACGATACTTGGTGCACGAGAAGGAGATGACAACGGTGGTCCACTATCTACGAATTTGACAACACTACCTTCTCGGAATGTGATTTATGCTAAGGACGGACAACATCGCATTAAGTTACTTCCAAACTCAAAAGAAACTCTCTCGAAAGCAAGCACGGTAGTAGGACTTGTGGCAATGAACTACAATCCTGGAAGAGCAAATGTCGTGATCGATGCATTGAGCCAAAAAGTGGAACTAGCGAATGTCATGCAGTTGCAAGGCGAAGGCCAAGCAAGTCAATTGCACTCCAACTTCCTTTCCAGGATCAGGGATGGACTGTGCAATGATCCTCAAGCAATAACCCTGATGCAACTCATTAAAGAGGACAAGACCCAACAATTTTAGGTGTAGGAGGGACTCATACACACCAAAGGGAATAAAGTATATGTCCGTCGGGCGAATAATTTGAGACATGAACTCTTAAGAGAGTGTCACAATTCCATTTCGGCTGGACATCCAAGTATTCACCAAATATTAGCTCTCGTAGAGAGGGCTTTCTATTGGCCGAAGATAGGGACTGATGTGGAGGAATATATTCAAACGTGCCTTGCCAACAATATAAGGTAGAGCAGCGAAAGCCGATGGGACTTTTGGAACCGTTGCCCGTACCAGAAAGGTCGTGGGAGAGCATTTCCTTAGACTTTATATCAAGCTTGTCGGTAGTAGGGGGACTCAATTCAATACTCGTAGTGGTCGATCGATTTTCAAAGTATGCAACATTCATTGTTACGCCCCTACACTGCTCAACAGAGGAGGCGGCCAAGTTGATGATGAAGAATGGGTGAAGCATTGAAGAGTCATGCACAATATCATTAGTGATCGACGCATAGTTCTTGGGATGATTCTGGACCGAGCTGTTAAAATTATTGAGGTCTAAATTATACTTCTTCACAAGCCACCACCCCAGACGGATGGCCAAATTAAAAGAATAAATTCGCTCATTAAGCAGTATCTTCGACACTACGTGAGTGCTAACTAACGAGATTGGGTGAAGCTATTGGACAGTCCAATTCTCCTACAACTTGCAACTAAACTCTATATACAACAAGAGCCCCTTCAAGATCATTACGGGACAATAGCCATCGACTCCTCACACCTTGACAATCGGTTATACCGAGAATAGTCCATCAGCATATCACTTTAAAAAGGAATGACATTGAAATGCAGATATTGCACGGACTTACTTAGAGAAGGCAACCAAAAAGATGAAGTGGGCAGACCTGGGAAGGCGACCACAGGAGTTTAAAGTTGGTGCCTTGGTGTTGGTGAAGCTCCAATCAGCATCACTCTAGTTCTTTAGGCATAAAGTGCACAAGGGATTGATGCGCAAGTACGAAGAACCCTTCCCAATTATCAGCAGGGTAGACAATATCTCCTACAAATTGCAACTACCGACGTGGCTTAAAATTCATAATGTCTTCCACGCAAGCAACTTGAAAGCCTACCACTCAGATCCACAGGATATTTCCCGAAGTGTTCTAACTTGGCTACCCCTAATCAGAGCCTCCTACGAGAAACAAGTTGAAACCATTTTAGTAGATTGCAAGACAAAGCTACCCAACGGAGCAAAGCAGACCGAGGACCTGGTGAAGTAGCGAAAGCTTCCCCAAACAGAAGCCAGTTGAGAGCCTAAAGATGCCCTACTGTCATGGACAAAGCTATAAACAGTGTATTTGATGTAATGCACATATATATCTGTCTTTTGGTTTTGTTCATACTTTGCACAACATGTAGAGGGCTGACAATAGGATTGGTAGCCCCATTTTAGTTGGCTTAAGTCATCGCTTTAGGCTTGTAAACGAAGGTTGTGTCATGTGGGCATTTTGCTCTGTGGTGGACTTTCTTGGACCCTTTACCGTGCGACCGTTCAGAGCTTGCTAAGTCTATGTTTGTAATTTGCATTGCCTATCAAGTGTTTACTGAAATTGTTGCATGTGAATCCCAAGTTAAGCGTTTTCTCTAACTCGTCATCTCTTTTGTAGGTCCTTAAGGGACAACAGGAGATTTCGGTGAGGTCGACACTTTATGGACGAACACGCAAGGGTGTCATACGACTTAGGCAAAACCAACTAAATTTGTGATAATTAATATCAGAGCGGGACAAGCACATATATAAACACTTGGCATGCAAACGTGAGGGACCTAGTGGGGCTGTTTTAAGGGCAACCAGCACGTGCGACCATTTGGGGGAAACAAGCATTAAGATGTAGGGAAAGGAGTCACTTAGAGGAGTGGACATCTAAGATTGGCATTCAGAGGAATGGCCAACCCTTCGGGCGAGAGGTTCGGCGAGGACAAGCGAGCTGCGAAGAATGCATGGCGCACAAAGGTTAGGATAGCTAAGTTCAAGCTACGGCTCGACGTTGGCAACCAAACTTGACGGTGCTCAAGGCAAGCGAGGTGCTTGGCAAAGGATGAGACCGTGCAATATGGGATAGGCTGCTTAATGACAAAAAGAGTTTACACAAAGCTCACAAAGGTAAGGGGAATTGCTAACTCGAAGAATTCGATACTCATGTAAGCGCTTGTATGCGGACGATAAAATATTCGTGGCCATCCCAAGGCAATCGAAACTCGACGCCATGAAGCATTTGAATTCTCTTCGGCATGGGAAGGATTCATCCGTGGGAGGCTGAAGTGTGCAGTAAGTTCAGCATGTTGCTAGACATTGAGGGGTGCAGCGGGGGCTGTATTAGCGAAGAGTCGTAATCTAGCAAGTGTGTTTGCAGGGGCAGAACAATGCATAATTTGTTTAGCAAGGCGGAGTAGTTCAAAGGGATTGTGGTCTCCGGAACTTCCAGAGGAAAGGATGTGAATTCAACGAACAGATATCTAGGGGGATAAGTCTCGATTCTCTAGAGGGAGAATCATATACAACGGACCGCACATGTTTAGCAACTTGGGTGTAACTTGGTGAAGTGCCCAGGTCGCATGAAGGAAGTCGATATAAAAGACGGAATATGGAGCAGAGGCACGAATCTTTCCTTGGACGGAGGTCAAGGACATAAACTCTTGCAAAGGCAAGAGCAGGATTATGTCGTTCTATGGGTCCCTCATTCTGATGGAGCGGACTCATCCTACATGGCGCCAAAGATGAATGGAACTTCGAGGCACATGCACCTTATCTCAGAGAAGTATTTGACGATGGAATTAAGGTGACTCAACTTACAGAGGTGAAGTTAGGGTCAAAAGGCCTTGGCACGAGGCAAGAGAACGCGGAGGCGAGCACTCTTGAAGAATATGCCACAATGCTACCATTCGAGTTACTATGAAGAAAGCGGTGCGCAGCAGAGATTGTGCTAGGGGGGGCACAAAGGCCCGAGATCTAGACAATGGTGCATCAATTTCAACAAAGTCCGTGGACTTTGAGAGATACTAAGCGACAAACTGTCCTAGAGCTATGCTTCGTCTGGGTGTGACCCGAGAGTAGGCGGACGAAGGTCGATTGTTAAAGAAGCGAACACAATCGGAGATGGTGAAGGCCCTGCGATGTGTTAGGAGGCCACATATGGAGAGATCGTAGTTCGAGTTCATCCCACAATAATCAGAATGCAATGGAGATGTCATTAAGAGGTGACATTGTGCAGCGGATCGTGGTGAAAGAGTTCGAAGCAACGCGACACACACGGGGCAAGTCCCGCGAGGGACTAGGTGATACGGAGGTATGATAAGGAGCTATTAGAAGCTCCACTTCGATGAACAACACGACGACAAGAAGGGCTCTGGATTCAAGAAGTGAATGCCATGGTACCGCAGAGGCAGATCTTCCGTACATATCTCTAATTTTGCATCGAATGAAAGGCTTAGGTATCAGCATATGGACGCTGTGTATCACCAAGGGAAAATTCTGAGTGCAAATACTAGTGAGTCCCATGAGGGGACTTGATCTTATAGAGGTATGATCGGAGCCGCTGGAGAGTTGGATTGCTCCAAAGCTTATATTCGCTTAAAGGAGTTTGGCAAGTTAGAGGACAAAGCCAAGTAAGCGAATGTTACTACCAAGGAAGCTAAAGATAACAGAATCGGTGCAAGCCCTGCAACATGATGGCGAAGGCCATGCATGGGAGTTGTAGTCTGTCTTTCCATCGACCAAGGTGAACTGCTCGAACATAGAGGTGTTGAAGCAAGTGGTCGAAAGGGGCGAGGAAGCGACAATGAGTCCAGAGGGACTCAACTACCAAAAACTAAGTATCGGTTAAAATGGAGGTGGACTCGGAGGAATGCCACACTGCCGTAGAAGCGAATTTACCAATCGTGAAGAAAGGGACGCAAATGCGAGGCAAAGGATAGTAGTGTCATGTGCATGGCAATGCTATGTTATTGTAGAGGCAGGACTTACATGGAGTCATTGATCCCTTACACTCATAAAGGGAGAGCACTTGGTTGTGAAAGAGGCTAAGGAGGTGGAGAATGCAAAGGCAAACTCCAAGTATCGAGACAAGACTAAAGAGGAGAGGTCACGTAAGATCGGAGTCAACGAGCTTCTCATCAAGATAGCCAAAAGTGGAGGACTTCGGGTCAATACAAGAGTGCTCGACCAAGGATCGAAGTAGGCAATACACGGTGTTGTACCTTTGCTACTCAAAGGAGTAGGCAACAAAGATGATTGAGAAGACGGTACAATCCCAAAGGTGACCAAAACTATTGGAGACTTGCTCCAAGTCGGGATAAAATTTTGCACTTTTCGGGCAGAACTTCTTGCATTCCAAAAGTTCGATGGTAATGAGAAAGTGAACCGTAGTAGCTAACTCAATGCAAGGAGTGCAAACACTTCGAGTGCTTCGGAAGTGTGAGCAAAAAACAAGCGAAGGCTAGTAACCAGCTTGATACATGGAGTACAACCCTCGAGAAGGCGAGCGAAGTCGAGTAAACTTTGCCTTCTCAACCCTTAAAAAATTGGGTGAAACCGAGTATCCCAAGTCTCTTATATATCCAGCAGAAGAGCTCTGCACAGGTTCAAAGACCCTTCAAAGAAACTTAGCAGAAGACAATAGTTGTCAAATCCTCACTGATGGTGATCGATGCTACGGAGAGTAGATTGTTCGCTTCATTTCCCAACAGAATGTCAATCGAAACCGGAAGTGATGTGAACCTACTTAGAAGCAACAAATAAGTGGAAGAGGAATCGATGAGTCAATTTTGTGGAGGAAAGATCTCAAAAACTTCAAAGTTTGCAAGGCGATGTTCGTTAAAGCTCCAACAGGCATCCATCCAACTCAAGCGGCATAAGACGTTTGAGAGACTAGCACATAACAAGAATGGTATTTTCCTTCATCTGAAGGATCCGTAGCAACTAACAAGGATCAACACAACTTAACCGACCCCACACCAGAGTCAGAATCATTGACGAGTTAAAATAGCATGGCGGATCAAAGTTTGACTACTCAACAACAACGGTAGAGAGCAGTTCAGAGCCAAGAGACACGTTGCAGTTGGAGCGGAAGATTGAAGACTCAACAAAGGCGAGGAGATGCAGCGTCTGCAAAGGCTTCAACGAGGACGTCGAAGGAATAAGTGGGGGAGAATGTCATGAACAAAGCTATAAACAAGGTGTTCAATGTAATGCTCATATATGTCTGTGTCTTTTGGCTTTGTTCATACTTTGCACAATATATAGAGGGCTGACAATAGGCTTGGCAGCCCTATTTTGGTTGGCTTTGGTGGCCGCTTTAGGCTTGTAAACGAAGGTTGTGTCATGTGGGCACTCGTGGGCATTTTGGTCTGTGGACCTTCTTGGACCATTTGTCGTGCAACCGTTCAGAGCTTGCAAAGTCCATATTTATAATTTGCATTGCCTATCAAGTGTTTGCTGAAATTGTTGCTTGTCAATCCCAAGTTAAACGCTTTATCTAGCTCGTCTTCTCCTTTGTAGGTCCTTAAGGAACCATAGGAGATTTCGAGAATGCTGACCCTTTACATATGGACACAAAAGTGCCGCACGACTTAGGTAAAACCAACTAAGTTTATGACACTACAACACGAAGGAGTCATCAAAGCCTACCAGTAAGCGTCAACGAGGGCATCGACAGTTTAAGTGGGGGAGAATGTCACGAACGATCATTGCGCACTCACAAATCTTCGTCAATAAACCGTTCGTCGCTTTTGTGTGCTTGTACAGATGCTTGGAAACGTGTTTTACCTTGGTTGTGTGTTTTTTCTTAAAAACTGTAAGCAAGAACAAATCGCAACGCTATAGAGCAACCGCTCACAACAACGAGCAAAACTTCCCTAAAATAACCCCATTCTCGCGTGCCACGGCTTGTTTTTCTGCAAGCTGCGATGCGACACGAAACGTCAACCATCTCAGCACCTTGGAACCCCCCAAGTGGCACCTGACTAGATAGAGGTTTGGTAGTGTTGGCCATTGAATGGATTATATAAGTTTGCATGTTAAGTTGATAGGAACTTGTCATCGCGCCCGACACCAGGTGAGCAATCGTCTATGAACTTGCGACTATTTTTTTTGCCTTCTAGAGTCCTTGTTTTCTGCTTCCTCTCTTTTCTCTTTTTCTCACCGAGTGTTTGCTGAATTGCTTGCAAAGCTGCCCTCTTTATAAGCTTTCGAACTAATCAATTTGCTCTTTTACAAGTCCTATGAGACCTGAACGAGGTTGCAGCTAAGCTGACCCTTTGTGGATGGATAGCGCAAGGGTGCTTCACGACTTAGGCAACTCCAGTTAAATCTATGACAACATGTCGGTTGATGATCAGGTCATAAATACCAATCGTACCATACTAAATAGGGCAAAATCGAATAGTTTGCCAAAATTACTTCTAATAATTTTGCTAAAGCACTTTTAAGCCAATAAATTATCTTAAATATACATGTGTCTATACATGATTAATTTTTTTTATCTTTTAAATGAACCAGTTTTGGAGTTATGGAAACAGCATCACTTGTGTGGGATTTTTACTTGTAACAACTCTTATTAAATCCAATAAGAAAAGAAGTGCTTTGATGTTCTCTACTAACTCTACAAGGTCGTCCTTGTTCCTAATTTAGAAGAGTCCTAAAAAGAACATAAATGGCAAAAAGGTCTTGGCAGAAAAATTTTATCAATTTTTTGTTGGTCTATAATGTCCTGTGTTAGAATCCTAATTAGATAAAGAATTTTGTACTCTGGTCAGGTCTCAAATATAAAGGTGTTTTGATGGTTTATTTTCAGCTATTGTATCATTGGTGTTACTACTTTTTTCTCTCACATTCTCCTGGTTTTTTTGAACTATATCCTTTGTTAAAAAAATAAAGCAAGCAGTTGAACTCTACCTACTGTCTTCTGTTTTTCCCTAGCAAGGTGATTTTATACGCATCAAGAAAAGAAATAAGAACTAGTGAAATGGAACAAGAATAATAATAAATATATGAAGATATATTTAGAAAGAGATTTGATGGTACTTCAACTTTAAAATACCACCCCATATATCTTGTACAAATTATTCAACAAAAAATTATTTTTATGCATCACATTTAAAAACTTCCAAATGTTATGCTTTCAAAAAGTTAGCATTCTTCAGAAAAACCAAGTATAGATTCAATTACCATTGCTCCAGCTGATTAAATTCATCTGATAAGGTTTTCTCCAAGTAATTAGTATCTGAATATCCTCCAAACATTACAAGTTGTTCAATTCGCTGCATAGTGTCTCTGCGCCAAATAACAACCACATATAACTATTAAAATTTGATACAATTAATAATATTATCTTAAGGAAAAGGAGTGGGCAAAATCAACCTTGTCAGATCAATAAGCACAAGCAAACAGATAGCCCCACGGTTAGATCAATCATTATTAAGATCAAAACATAAGATATCGAAGAAGGAATATCTAGAGATAGTAACTTACACATCAACCTCAATTATTTTATTTACTTCCAGTAACTCTCCAATGGGATCATGATCAAGCAGAAACTTCAAGAACACAACAATAAGTTCACTGAAAACACAATGAAGAATCATCAGAACTAAAAACATTTGAGGTGTTATTGTTTGAAAGGTTCATAAGAACAATGTCAGATGTCCAACCTGTTCGCTGGTTGTATTTGATCAATCGGTTCAGACATTAGTATCTTTATATATCTCAAAACCCAATTGAAAAAATTTTGGAACTGAAAGAAGGGAAACAGCAACATGATTATTGGCAGTAAAGAAAAATAGATTTGTAAGCCAACCCGAAATGACAAGATAAATAAGACATATCTCTTCAATATCTTGTTCCAAGTATGTGCCCAAAAAAATAAAAGAGCTTTCCTAAGTATGCCAAGTATAATCGTCAATTACTTACAGCGAACATATTTAACCACAATATGTATGATGACTTGATGTATACAAATTGCCACAATAAATCATTTTTAAAGAGACAACCCCACAATATTCATTCTCGAAGTCAGGATCTACAAGGGCTTAGTTGTGTTTTGATACAAAACGAAAGGGTAGTTGCTTATGCATCTAGGCAATTAAAGCCTCATGAGAAGAACTATCATACTCATGACTTAGAGCTAGCAGCTATCATTTTTGCACTGAAAATTTGGAAGCATTATCTCTATGGACAGACTTTTGAAATCTTCGCAGATCATAGGAGTCTCAAATATATTTTCAACAGAAAAATTTAAATATGAGACAAAGAAGATGGTTGGACTTTCTAAAGGATTATGATTTTAATATCAACTACCATCCTGGGAAGGTTAATGTAGTTGTTGATGTCTTAAGCAGAAATCCCTATAGTTTTGTAGCCTATATGAATATTCAAAGGAATTCATTCTATGATAACAGGGTTAGCAGACTTAAAACTTAAACTTTTATCAGAGACAAATAAAGGTTTTCTTGCGTGTCTGATGGCACAATCATATTTGGTGGAAAAGGTTAAAAAAGGTCAGAAGAAAGATATCTTCATATAATAGTTAAGGAGATAGCTCAAGGATCTAGACCCGAATTTCTCCAAGCCGAAGATGGTTCTATTACATTCCACAATCGACTTTGTGTTCCCGAAAGCCATCCAGTAAAATTGCAATTATTGGAGGAGGCACATAGATCAAAATTTAATATCCATCCCGGGACTACTAAGATGTATCGAGATTAACGCCAAAACTACTGGTGGCGTGGTATGAAGAGAGATATAGCAAAGTTTGTTTCTAAATGTCTGATATGCCAACAGGTGAAGGTAGAACATCGAGTACCTACAGGAAAATTGCAAATGATTTCGATTCCTGAATGGAAGTGGGAGCAAGTCACTATGGATTTTGTGATAAAATCCATAGGATTAACCAAGACTGTGAAAGGCTATGATAGAATTTGGGTAGTAGTAGACAGACTTACTAAATCTGCTCACTTCCTCCCTGTTAATAAGAAGTATTCATTGGATAAACTAGCAAGCTTATATATTAAGGAGATTATTCGATATCATGGGGTGTTAGTTAGCATTATCTCAGATAGAGATCCAAGGTTCACCTCTAAGTTTTGGGGAAGTCTATAAAAATCTTTAGGCATGCAGTTAAAGTTTAGTACAGTTATTCACCCCCAAACTGATGGTCAGTCTGAAAAGACAATACAAACTCTTGAAGATCTCTTAAGAGCATGTGTTTTGGACTTTGGTGGGAGTTGGGATATGAACTTGTACCTAATTGAGTTTTCTTATAATAATAGTTACCACTCTAGCATACAGATAGCTCTATTTGAAGCTCTTTAAGAAAGAAAATGCAGATCACCTATATATTGGGATGAGGTAGGAGAACGGAAGCTTTTGGGACCTCAATTAATTCAAAAAGATACTGATAATGTTCAAATTATACGCCAAAGATTATTAACAGCTCAAAGTCATCAGAAAAGTTATGCAGATCGAAGGCGAAGAGATCTAGAGTTCGAAGTTGGTAAGCACGTCTTCTTAAAAGTGTCGCTAACTAAGGGAGTTATGAGGTTTGGTCAAAGGGGGAAGTTAGCCTCAAGATTCATTGGCCCATTTGAGATCTTACAAAAAGGTCGAGCTTATGGCGTACAGATTGGCATTACACCCCCCCCCCGGCTTTGGCTAGCATCCATGATGTATTCCATATGTCTGCTTCGAAGATATATCAGGGATCCATCACATATCATTTCTTACTAACCTCTACAACTAAGAGATGATGCCACTTTTGAAGAACAACCAACCTAGATCTTAGAAAAGAAAGAACATGTTCTAAGGAATAAAATTATACCTTTGGTAAAGATTTGTTGGCAATACCATTCAAACCAAGAGGCAACGGGGGAAAGAGAAGAAGATATGCGAGAGCAGTATCCTCATCTATTCTATTAAGGTGAGCTCAATTTGGGGACCAAATTTCCTATAGGAGGGGAGAAATGTAATCAAATCAAATAGTTAAGTTAGGAATTAATTTTTTTCCTTACTTACCATTGTAATTTAGGAAATCTTAATCTATTTCCTTGTTTGTTATTACGAATTAGGAAATAACTATTAAGCATTCCAAATCGAATGATATCATATTTATTAGTATATTAAATAGAAATAATTAATATTAAATAAATACGAAAATTAAAATAAATTTCCTTTAATGGAGGCTCACCGTCTCCTATTTAAGGGGAGGGACTTCTCTCCTTCGTTCCTTATTTAGCCGAGCCCAGTAACGAGAGGAACAAGGAGTTACACCCTGCTAACGAGAGGTAGGTTTCCCTACCTTTCTTGAAAATAAAAAATTTTATTTTTATTTTAATTCTTTAAATGTTAAAAATTTTGTAGTTTCAAAATATTTATCAATTCTTTAAATGTCAAAATTTTTTATTGTTGTATTAAAACCTATCAGCTGAAGTTTTTATAATGTTCTTTAACCCCTGCTTATGGTTTTTATTTTTAGATTTAAATATGTTAAAAATTTACATGTTTTATGTATTAAATATATGATATTTTCCTAGCATTACAACTTACCTTTACTCTTATTCAGATTAAAATTTTTGTTAAATTAAAATATATTATCTAAAATTTTTGATATTCTTTGATCTGAAAATTAAAATGTGTTATTCTAAATGATTTAAAATTTATTTGACTAGAATATGTTGAAATTATACATGTGTTGAAAATATGATTTCTATTTGAATTTAGAAGGTTATTTCCTTGTATTAAAACTTATCTCAAAATCTATCTTTTAATGTGCTATTATGTTTTTGTTTATATAATTATCAATGAATATATGTTGTGATATGAAATTGCTTATAAATTGGATTGAAATTGCTCATAGGCCAAGCCCAACCGATAGGTTAGGCCACAGCCCACTAGCCAGGCCCAGTCAACAGACCAGGCCCAACCTAGGGGTCAGGCCCTGGCCTGTAGGCTAACCCAGCCCAATCATCATGGGCGGTCACGTGCGACGCACATGACCAGTCCATGGGCCAGGGCTGGGCCAGCATGGTGTGATGCATGCCCAATCATGTGCAATGCTCATGACCAGTATATGGGTTGGCCCAGTCTAGCCCAATATTATTGTTGGATTTGAGCCCAAATATTGATGGAACTAAACTAGGCTTGATTAGTCTAGATCGATTCAGAGTGATTCCGAATTGATTGACTTATTCAAGTCAGTTTAACCTAAATTTAACCTAATCTAGTCTAAATTATACTAGTCTAAGATGGTTCCAGACCAATTAAATGAGGATTAGAGATCGGTTCAATTAGGTTCTAGTAAATCAAGTTCAATTAGATCGATTGAACTAGGGTTCAAGTCAATTGAGGACTAATTTATATTATTTAATATTGATAATATTTGAAAGAAATATTTTACATGTGTTATTTAATCCCGATATAGATATAACCAGTGTCAGATTATGTTATTACCCTGCCAAGGGCAGGTAGGGCGATTCCCTTCGGGGATTAGCGGGTCGTTAGACGTGACGGCTGGACGGTTCCTCCATCCGCTATTGGGAGTGCGATATGAGTTTGTCTTATTCCACTATTGGGAGAATACAAACTCATCCCGTAGGATAAAGTCTCTCCGTCCGCTGTTGGAGTGCTCCTTCGGGTATTTGATATACGCCAATGGGATGATTAAATTTTGATCATGTATTCATTTTGAGTTGACTTTTTGGGTTCCTACTCAGCATTACTGAATTTTCTTTGTTTTTTATTTTCAGAGCAACCTCCCTCTAGTACTAAATCGAATTCCAATGGAATGCGGACCTTCCTCTATCGCTAGGTAGAGCCACTTAGATGATTCTTGAAGTTAACATCACTATATTTACTTTTTTACTTGTGATTTGATGAATAAATGAATTGTAATAAATGTTTATAAATGATGAATAAAGTGATGTTTATCTACTTGGCTCTGAATGTGTAGAAAGATATAAAAAAAAAATCCAGAATGTGACAACGTCACCCCACGTGGGAGAAGGAAAAGGTGACGTCGCCTTTTATAAAAATATTTATATATAAATATATATTTATTAATTTATATATATATATATATATAAATGAGGCGACATCGCCCCGCTTGGGAGAATTATATATATATATATATATATATATATATATATATATATATATATATATACCGAACGGTATACCGCTCGATATACAGTATCGTACCGTACCGAATGAATGTCGAAACTCCAGTATGATATGATATTTCAATCCTTGCTGCCTGGTATACTTGCATCATACTGGTCCAACTGGTTGCTGAAACCAATATTGGACCAGTATTTAAAATTGTGCCCTTATTTCTGCCTCAAAAGCATAAGCACTCTACTAAAAAATGAAAACTAGAAATCTTAGAGCTATTCTTGATTGGTATGATGGAAAAAATCCAAAATAAGATAGCTACTTTGAACATTCAAATTAGCAAAATTTAGATATCACCAAAATGGTTTGGATGGTTCTGCAGCAGATTTTTCTAGCAATGAGCCAAGATAAACTGACAATGACACTCAACATAAACTGTTAGGTTCTATGGTAGATTTTTCTAGCAATTGGTAACCCTCAGTTATATGACAGGAATAGTCAACATGAAGGTTCTAGGAAAACTTGAAAGAAAAAGTAAATAATTATTTGCAATTTTCCGTGCACTATCAAGTGGTCTGTCCACTAAACATGTATTTGCACCTTAGTTGAGAAATAATCAAATAAAGTCTTTATGAGAACTTAATACAAAGAAAAACAAATGAATCAAAGTTGATAGAAATCAAAATACAAAGAAAAGTATAAATCGGTCATGCATTGGTAACAGGAAATTTATATCAAAGTGCTCATTTAGAACATAATGTCAATCAAACACTAAGTTTGATTGACATTATGTTCTAATGTCTGTATATTAAATTTGCATACTAAGAAGAGTAACAAATATTCAGAATCAGTTATGCCAATATCATTTATAACCCTATAGAGTACCTGATACAACACAATTGCTAGGATCCTCAAAAACCGTTCAACATGCACAAGCAACATTCCAGCCTTCTCTGTTGCACTATCAATAAGTTTTTCATCCAATCCAATAATGTGATACCTTGCACGCCATCTTGAAAGGCCTCTTAGTTCCGCAATTCTAAATCCGATAATCTCTACAGCAGGCTACAAGCGTGTGCAGCAAGACAAAATTGAAATATAAGTTTCATAAAAGTAATATGTTTACAAAAGGAATAACACAAATAATTATCATAATACAAGAACCTAAGTTTGCCTTATTTTAACTATCAAAAAGGAAAACAGCAGCTTAGTGCACATGGCTCCTGCCAATGCCAACTCTAGAGTCAATTTATCCAACCTTTCCCTAGAAACCAAGGTTCTGAATACTATACCGTACCGGTGTATCGATCAGCTATCAATACGGTATGTACCGAGTTGTACCAAGTTATACTGAGCATACCGACACATAGTACACTAGGGTGTACCAATGTACAACCCGTATCAGTCCTCTATCGGACTGGTACATACTGCTCGTACCAAACGGTACAATACGTTATTGCAAACCATACTAGTAACAAAACATTTGTTTTAAATCTTTCCATGACAAAACGGAAAAGGGTGGCTGAACGCACAAGGCTCCTGCCAATGCCGACTCGGCAGCCAATTTATCCAGCCTTACCCTAGTAACAAAAAGTTTGTTTCAAATCTTTCCATTATTCTAACTCATACAACAAACTAAACCAAAACACACAAAAAATTAACATGAAACAATTTAATATCCAGACATTAGAACATAATGTCAATCAAACACTACGTCGTGGATGGCAAAGTGCTCATTTGCATTTTATGAATTTCAACAGCCAAATTTCTAGTTGGAATATCAATGTTGAAGAGAGCATTGTTGCTCTACATACTGCCTAAATGGTTCTTGAATAACAGAGCTAATTTCATTATGTTCTTAAATTATAATTAGAGTGAATTTTGCCCCTATACTTCAATAAATCCTACTGCCAATTCTCATCAAGAATAATTACAAAATCTAAATGTATAGGTCCAGTCATCCGGAACCACCATATACACTGTTGATCACACAAATTAAAATACGCCAAATCAAATGCTAGAAAAGGAGGATACAACTCAGCTCCTTTTATCTATAAACTCAAGATGACTGGCATAGTAAAGGAATATGAGGATAAAGGAATCGAGAAAGCATGGAAAAAGGGATGACTTGAACCTTATCTCCTGCATCTTCCTTGATGTTAATTGCTGGTGCACACATTGTTTGTGTGCGAGTGTGTCCGTGTGTGCACATGTGTGTATGCTTGTGTGAGTGAACACTCCCAAATGTCCTGCACTTGGTAATAATGATGAGAGAGAAAGGAAGAAGATCAGAAGATGAAAAAACCATAGCATGGCAGGAATTTCATGTTATTTACGGGATTGGACATACATGTTAACAATTCATCCTTTTATCATTTTGATGAATGCTGGAAATAGGACTTAATTGAAACAATCACTATAAATTTCCAACGATGGATAGGGATCAAAAGGAAACTTAGGTAGTTTTACCTATTTTCTTTTTCTCTTTATTCCTGTAGTTCACTTAATTTCAGTAAACTTATTATTTTTGTTGGTTAATCTACTACGAAACATGTAAATCTAAACATGTTTTACAGAAAGAATCTAAATCATGAGAAAAGGATGTAACACCCCTCATTTATTTACTGGCACTCCATTTATTTAACATGATTATCTTTTCTAGCAGTCCAAATTGAGGGTCGGTAACAGTGAGAAATAAAAGGTGGAATTATCATTGCAAATCCATATATCCCAAATTCTTATATTCCTGATCCCTTTAGCTGCAACTTGTGAACCTTAAGGATGATGAGATCCATCAAGCCCAAACACTTGTGATCAGCGGACCAATGAGCTCAAGTAAATAACAGTGATAAGATGTTGCCAACAATCTAGGGATAGTACATTTTCCTCATTTTGACAGTGGATGATTTTTTTCTCATTGTCACTGACAATTAGTAGATCTAACCAGATCTGCACATGTTGGATTTCGATTGATCTGTTTATTCGTACACTTAATTTTCTCTATTGGTTTTTTGCTCTCTCTTTTGTATCGCCAGCTAAGCAGGACATGCTCTGTAAGCATACCTCAGTCCACCTACATATATTCTGGTGGCGAACTAAACACATTCTGTCCCTCAAATTCAAATCCTTGACTACGTGTGGTTATTTTCTTAAAAAAATATAATATGTATTATGAACTTCCTTGAGCATCTGCAAAACTAAAAGTTCTTGTTTCTAGCTCCACTGCAAAACAACGACAATATTCCTCAACTCTGTCCTGTTTTGCAATCCTTTAGACCTATACCTGCTATCTTAACCTCCTTGCCCAAAGAGAGAGAGAGAGAGAGAGAGAAGAGTATTATGAGTTTGATAAACTCAAATATAACACAATGCGTCTATAATTAACATACCTGAAGATGTTCATGAATGACAGAATGTAGCTCCTTTCCTGCGGTATCAACAGCCTTGCAGACACGCTTCAGACCCTATCCAAACGAATAGCATAATTAATTTCTGATTCTAACTGCTGCAAATATTAGTTTAATATTATGGTACCGCTTCACCAAGTGAATTGACTAGAAACTGATGAAGTGGTGGACTTGTCCTCGCCCCAAATAGGACACTAAGAAACTCATCTTGAGGATTGGAATCCAGGCCTGGAGATGCATTTTCTGAACTTATTAAAGAAGAGCAGTGAAACAAGAACTTGGCTACACAAGTAATTAATGATTTATCAACTTCATATAATCGTATCGGCAAGCTACCATGACTGACAATCAAAGAAGACAGAGGGTCAAATTTCTCATGAAATGAATGCATGGCTTCAGACCATTGCTTGGACATAACTGACAGGGAAGCACGAACAACCTCAACTAAATCTTCAATACTTGAAGCTTGTTGGGCCACCTGCTGAAGCTCATTTTTTCTGTATAAAGCATACATCATGTAAGTATGAAAAAAAGGTATTTGCTAGTATGGAAAACAGGTCTTTGCACTACAGTACTTAATTTGTACACAAACAGATTGAGGCCACTGGATGACAGTATATCGTTGCTTAAAAATCAAATTGGAACTCCAAAACAGTTGTAGCAAAAAGTTTTTACCAAAGATCCAAAGGGAGATTGGTGAAACTCTTTTAATATGTCCTAGAGATATACGAAGTTGGCTACTTAAATTAAAATTAGTTTATAACAATAGATGAGGTAGTAACACATCCTAGATAAAAATAAAATGTAACAGAACATTTGAAATAGAAACATGAAAGATTCTTAATTGATGACAAAACATAAATACAAATCCTAAATGTTAGTGAGGAATAAATACATTTTGCATCTGGGTGAATCAAACATTCCTAAAATGCACACTGATGATAAAAACAGTTTCATGCAATTTGTTATCAGCAATTCTGTTCATCACTTCAAGCTTCTCAATATTTCCTCAGATAAAGCAAAGTCCATCACCTGGCATTGAATAATAGCCTTTAAAGAGGTGAAGAGTAAGTTTCACAATTTTGTGTGCTGCTATACTGGTCAGGGTTCCGACCAGTAGCATACTGGTGTCCTGAGTGTCAGTGCATCGATGCATAGTGAGTTTCACAAAAAAAGCCTGAAAAACCTGCAAAAACAAAAAAAAAAGCCCAGTATAGGGCTGTACCATATATTGGATGGTATAGGCCCTATGTCAACCTGTACTAGACGATACAGGCCTTGTATCGAGCATACTAGGCCATACAGGTCTTGACTGGATGATATGGGCCCTGTACCACGCTTACCATCCAGATTACCCGGAACCGTTTACTGATAAGTTGTCGGACTAGTAAATACCCCTCGTACCATACCTGCCGGTATTGCAAACCTTGGTGAAGAGTACCAAAAAGTCAAAAACATAATCCATTACAATCAAGAAAGTTTGATTTGGCTAAAAAAATACAAATAAATTAGTCCAGAAACCCTCAGGAAAAATTCATATCCAAGCATTATTAAGATCAATCACAAAAAATACTGCCTTCATGTAAAATTTCAAAAATAGAAAAGGAACAATCAAACATCAAGCTTCAGGTACATATACTAAAGAAAAATACTCTATTTACCATTTACCTGTCAAGAAATATAGATGTATTAAGAAGAAGACAATGCAATCCAACTGAAGAATCCCCAGTATGTGAAAACTTCTGGACCTCAGCATATTCTTCATCCTTCTGTACATTCTTGCCTTTTGGCTTCACAAGGTTTTCCTCGAGCTCCCCAAAGCTCAGAACAACTAGCTGAGACAGATCTTTTGATAATGCCAACTGACAAAAAGACCCATGGATGTCATAAAATGCATCTAAAAAAGCCCCTAGAACAACTGAGACAGATTTCTTTCAATAAAGCTAATTAATGTTTTATTAAACCAACTGGTGAAAAAGGCCCATGGATAAATCAAGCTATAAAAATGCATCTAAAAAGTAATTGCAACGAAGGAGCCTCATGTTTTCGTCGCACTAAGCTAGAAGCATTCCTCGGAGAACATTGAGTACCAAACAAGAATAAAAGAGTACCTGGTGTATAGAAGCATTTAGAAGCTGGAATGTAGCTGTCTTGTCTAGAAATGGAGCACAAAGAGACAGCTTGTGAATGTTCTGATATAAAATGGAATCAGTCAGGAAGCAAGCTATATCCACAAATAAGTTCAGGTATTTCAAACAAAAAAGCAATGTTACATACAAGCTCTGTATGGGCAGAATCTTGGTAGCTATAGAACTAAATGGTGACCAACTTATACCAATATATGAGAATCTAATTTCATCATAACTTGTTACAAAACGCAGATCTTGCCCTAAATATTGCACAAACAGCAAAAATTAACTTCCAAGTAGCTCAGGTATAAACTAAATAGTACATTAGTAGGACCAGATCTAGATTAGTAGATCCCCATTCCCAACAGAAAAGGATCAACAGTATTATGCAAAAATAGACACTAAATAGTAAATTTTGGATGGACACTATTCAATAAGCAACTGCAGCTAAAAATGATCATATTAAACAGCAATATTCATATTCGTTGGAAATTATTACTTTTGTGGAAGAGAAAAAGCAATCCAAAGGTAACTCTTAAAATAAGTTTCTTTTGTTTAAAATCAAATTCTTAACTGATTATGATATCCCCACACTCTTATATGGCATACAAACTCCCACATCATTCTCTCAGGTTGGTGATAACTTTCTTAGATATCCAATTACAGGTCATTGGAGGTGCATGAATGATAACATAAACCAATCATCATGCTCCTTGTAAAAGCTTTGATCATTAATGCTTTCTTTAAATTTTAAAGGGAAGTTTCTCAAAAGAACATAAGTTAATTTCAAATCAAGCCCTAATGCCCAATACATTCCTGGTCGTTTTTTCATTTTTGGCAGACAGTTCACTCAGTTCAAACACAAAAGGCCATCGGATCTGCTTTTGTCAAAGGTTCTTGGCACTCAATAGTTTAACCCAACAATAAAGCCAAAAAGGTGAATAAATCAAGGAAAATACTCCATCAAGGCATTACTATGATACTGATCAGATTGTGAACCCATGATAGATAGCCTTTGCCTAATTCCATGAATCTCAACAGTCTCAACAAACACATCATTAGACAAGATAATTAGACTTTAACTGTTTAAGCATACACCAAGCTCATTATTACTTAACTTTTAAAAGCTTGAGGTTCTCAGTATTAAGTAGATTAATTGGTTGCTGAATATTCAATTGATGTGATGAAAATATCTAAAAAGCACCTGGTGAGTCCCTAACTACAGGAACTATGCCTCAAACATATTTACTCAGCTAAATGTACAGGTACATACCTACTTCAAAGGGATTCCAAAATGGAGATAGCACATGCATAGAGAGAAAAAGAGGGCTTATGAAGCTGAACCAATTATACAGCTTCTTGAATGGCAAAACATATACTAGATCAAGAAGAATAATACAATCTAAAATATGCATGAATGTGATGAACTAAGATTTCAGCACCAATGGATTTCTTTTGTGTAAGCTCCATATTTTACAAAAGAACTTATACATTAACGACTTTTGCTGTAAATTTTGGAATAATAACTCACAATTTTTCCTATTGGAAAAATTCCAAAAATACTGAAGCAAATGCAACCATCTTTATCTCCGCTAGACAGCATGTTAAAATGTTGCCTTGGAGAAGTGGATAACTCATGAAAGGTATCTTCAAGGTCATCCATAAAACCAGCATCTCCAGCATTCAGTCCAGGCATCCGAGGAACTCTTGGAGCAGGAGGGAAGAAACGCCTAGTACGATCTTCATAAACAAAAGCACTATCTATCTCACCCTGTATACAGAAAATAGTTGAACAGTAACTTTACACCCAATACTGGATAAACAAATTTGAAGAGTCACAACCATAGTAAGATCAATCTAACATAATCACAAAAAATCATATACCTGAAAGTTGTGATACAAATAGTTTTGTCTTAAGGATCAATCTAACATGACTAAAACCATGTACACGAAAGTTGTCATGCAAATCTAAGTAATAGCACAGGTAGCATCCTAAAACAAGCAATAAGCCCATAGAACTTATTCTATCAATCATGGAGATCTTATTGGTGAGAACTTGTCTGATCAGTAGGGAATGATCCTTTACACAAGGAAACAAACAGTTAAAGAAACCAAGTATACATCAATTTGAAATGTTTTCTTAAATTTAGATCTCAATTCTAAAAAAAATTTACCACATTGCTACAAGCAAATACTTTGCTTGACATTTGATCATCTTTGTCATGAGACAATAAGCATGCTTTGAAAATCAGGACGAGCATTATCTCATTCCCATTTTCTTTCAATAATTATCCTTAGGTTTAGTCATCCCATTGATCTCACCAATCTCTGTTAGTTTTCATTCATTCTTGTGGTTCTCAATAGTCAAGCCAATTTACCAGTCAGATCCAGCAGATCCAAATTAATTACCAGCCAATTCCTCCAATACCAACTAATCTCCAACTTATGATGGCTTATTTGGATTATTAATAAAAGAATTCCACGAACAAAGTAGACCAGTCTGGCCAACACAAGTGATAGAAAAGTGAACTGACGAACTAAATCGAAAAAGAAAACCTACCAAACCGAAAAAAACTAGATAACTGACTCAATCAAATCAGTTCTAAATGTATTTTGGTTTTTCTAGGTTTCAATCGGCTCAATTTAATCTTCCAGAAAATGTGGGTTCACCAAACCATTGAACACAGTTCTTAAGCCTAGAGGAAACCTATCTATCTCTCTTTCTCAACCTTATTATTTATACCTCTCTCAAGGAATAAACGGTTGCTTTTCTCTCCATGTCCCTTTATTAGTGAACCCCTAAACCCAAAACCCACCTCTCATGTCCCTCATCCCAACTGTTCTAACACTCTCCTCCAATCCCTACCCTGACCTCAAGGCCAGGGAGGTCAGTGATTCAGATTCTCAAAGGCATAATAATGGTGCAAATAGACCAGATAACGGTCAACACACCTACAAACTAAGTCCTAGCTGGACTTAACCAAATTCTATCCAGGTCATCAGATTAGACACGTAATCCATGTCTTCGTATACGATGACTCAAGTCAATCCAACTGAGAGGGAGAGACTAAGAGCAAGAGTGAGAGGAAGAGGAACTAGACATTTCTAGTGAATTAGGCCAACTGAGAGGAAGAGTCTAAGAAAGTGAGAATCAGACAAAGCGAGAAAAGAGAGACAAGGAGACATTTCGAGTGGTGAAATTGTGTGGGCAGCGGGTGGGAGAGCCTAAGAGTGAGAGAGACAATAAAGCGAAGCCAAAGGGGGACTGTAGAAAAAAAACTCAACTTGGAGAGAGAAAAAGGGAAGGCACATACATAGATAGACGAACTCCAACCAACTGCAATGGAGCACCACTTTTGTGTTACGAACATCATCACAAACTCACAATTGCAAATAGAAATAAAGTTGAGGTGATTAGGGATTAAGATTGGAAATGTTTTTTACGTTTTAGAATATATAAATATGTTATGAATAATATAATCATAATCATAATATTGGATATGGAACAAAACTGGATTGACTTTGAATCATCTGCAGTCTGATTATAATTGGATTGGATTACACCTGAACCGGTTTATCATGTGACTCCAATTCATATCTAAATTTTTAATTGGATTAGGTCAAATTCAATCCATTAACCACCTCCTCTCCCTCCCTCTCCTCCTTTCTCATAGTGCAATGGTGATCAAAGCACTTGTAAAGCTTGCTGACGGCACCAATAATGAACTGAGTGTAAGACTGTAAGTCTTGGTGCAACAATATAGTTGCCTCTTTGCAGCCTAGTTGATTAAAAGTTCAAGACATGGAAACAACCTCTCTGCTTGTACGTAGAAGGTATACATTTTTATTCTCCACCGGATCCAAGCTTAGAAAAACAAGAAACTTTTCATGTTCTCGAACTCTCATCCCTGCTTTTTACTACCATTTGACATTAATTTTAATTTCACCTCAAAGAAATCAGCTGAGAGATGCCTGAATGAAACAATCTTAAGGGTCTGAATGGAGGATGACCAAATTATTTTCAACTAATGGCACTAGGTAGTAACACCTTTTCTGCAATTTTAAACACCTGGCTATGTTGGTTCCATGATAGCCTCCGATGACATTATCCAACAATAACTTCTCAACAAGGGAAGTAGAGGACATACCTTTTCAATGTGTGCTTCTTCTTCCCAGTTCAAACAGATGACAGCCACAGAATGTGACTTAATGCTCTTTAATAACTTCCCATTCTGAAGATGAACAACAAATAACCTTTAGTTCACTAGCATAGCCACTGTCTTATCAAACAAAATGATAGCAACTAATTCAATAAGTACTACCAGCATCTAATAAAAACACAAGGCAAAGGAAATCAATAGGTGAAAACATAATGGTATAAGTGCAAATAATAAGAGCAAGAAACTATACTTTAAAATGTCATAACCAAGAATATTCAAGAGACGGAGCAATCAAGAAACAAGGATTTACATAAATAAAACCTAGGTAACATATGCAATTAAGAAGTTATTGGTCATGAAAATAATCAGACTACTATAAGTTTAACCAAGGTTTGTAATTTTGTACCGTACCGGAGTTTCGAGTTCAGCTCGATACGATACGGTACGAGTATACCGAGCGGTATGCTCTGGCGTACTGCTCGGTATATATATATATATATATATATATATATATATATATATATATATAATAAAAGTTAAAAAAATAAAAGTTAAAATATAAAAAAGGGGCGACGTCGCTTAGTTTCTTCTCCCCGCATGGGGAGAAGAAAACCTCGAAGCCTCGGCGACGTCGCCGAGGTTTCTTATCCCCATGCTAAGGCTTCTTCTGCCCGCGCGGATTAGAAGTCACCGACGACACCGAGGTCTCCCCGCGAAGCCCCGACGAAATCGTCGAGGTTTCTTCTCCCCACAGCGAGGCTTTTCTTCCCCGCGCGGATTAGGAGAAGTCGCCGACGACGCCGAGGCCTTGTCACCTCAAACGAAGAGGAGGCGACATCTCATCTATTGCGTCCGGCAAGGGAGGGCGACGACGGGTCGGGATCATCGAGGGAGAGCGACGCCGGGTCTCTAGGTTCTCCCTCTTCTTCCTTTTCCCTCGACTAATACCGCCCGGTAGCGGGCTATCACGCACTTAGTTGGTTTTGCCTAAGTCGTACGGCACCCTCTCGTGTCCGTCCACAAAGGCCAACCTCCCCGAAACCTCCTATGATCCCTTAGGACCCACAAAAGAGAAAACGGGTTAGAGAAAGCGTCTCACTCAAGATCCACAAGCAATCATTTCAGTAAACACTTCATAGCCAATGCAAATTACACAAACTTCACAAGTTTTGAATAGTCGCACAACAAAGGATATGATTATGAAATAACTTACAAAAAGAGGAAAGAGAATGTTATTGCAGATGTGCTTTCATGGCTACCCGAGCTAGCTAAATTTTCGACCGTTTCACTTCCGACAAGCTACTTCCTTGAGGATATTAAGAGGGAATGGCAGGAAGATCCTGAGACCAGTAAGATCATAAGAAAATTGGAGGAAACACCAAGCTCCGTGGCTCATTACAATTGGGACTCAAAAGAATTGCGCTATACAGGACGCATTGTGCTTGTGTCAAATTCTACTTGCATAAAAACCATCCTTCAAGAGATGCATTCCACACCTGCGGCCGGGCACTCCGAGTTCCTTAGGTCCAATAAGAGAATTAAGCAAAATTTTTATTGGGTAGGGATGAAAATTATTATTGCTAAATTTGTGGCACAATGTGATGTATGTCACGATATAAAGGCAAGACAGTGGCAAGTCCCGGAAAGCTACAACCTTTGCCCGTCTCGGACTCAATATGGACTGATATATCAATGGACTTCATCGAAAAGCTTCCCTCATAACAAGGAAAAGGTACAATTTTTGTCGTGGTGGATCGCCTTACAAAGTATGCTCACTTTTGCGTTGTTCGTAATCCCTACACTACTTCTAGTATTGCTTGAATCTTTATGAAGAATACTGTAAAATTACATAAGATGCCGAGATCTATTGTAAGTGATCGTGATAGGATCTTCACGAGCAGATTTTGGACAGAGTTATTCTAGATGCAACGCACTAAATTGAAAATGAGTACGACATATCACCCAAAAACCAACGGCCAGACTGAAGTGGTGAACAGGTGCTTGGAGACATACCTCAGATGCATCACCAGTGATCGACCAAAAGAGTGGACAAAGTGGCTTCTCTAGATCGAGTGGTGGTATAATACAACTTATCATTCATCCACAAAATGTACTCCCTGTGAGGCTATGTATGGCCGACCTCCCCTTGTGATCCCAAAATATGTGTTGGGCACCTCTAAAGTAGAACAAGTAGACAGGGAACTGCAGGACAGAGACAAAATCTGTGAAGCAAACATCAATCCCAAAATAAGAGAATTTTCAGTAGGAGATTGGGTCTTCCTACGGCTCCAGCCATATAAGCCAACATCAATCCAGACCAGAGTATCTATGAAGCTTTCACCTCGGTTCTATAGACCCTACCAAATTTTGAAGTGCATCGGAGCGGTAGCATACATATTGGACTTACCCGCTAGCTCCCGAATCCATCTAGTCTTCCTCCATGTGTCATGTTTAAAGCTCAAGCTGGGACAAAACAAGACAACCCAAAGCCATCTAACAAATATGATTGCCCAAAGAAAACTCCAGACCCAGCCGATTGCCATTATTGATCGACGGATCGTGACTCGATGACGACGACCCACTATTGAAGTGCTAATACAGAGGGCGAACCAACCAACAGAAGATGCCACTTAGGAGAAATATGACGACTTGATCAAATTTTCAGAATTCATTGATTGTTAGCGTCGAGGACAAGATTGATTTGAAGAGGGTCTGTTAGGACTCTAGCTAGGAGAGTCCTAACTGAGTTTCATTGAAAGGGGCATTCATGTAAAACCTACCAAGTCGACCCCTATTAAAGAGGTAAAGAGGTCGACTATGGATAGGATTAGTTTGGAGGTTGCTTCTTAGAGAAGCATTAGGAGTTGGTTAGAAGTAGGAGTCTTGAGTAGGAGTCCTATTAGGAGTCTTGAGTAGGAGTCCTAATCAATGATTTAAAAAGCGCTAGGTGCCAAAAGGCGCCAAGGTCCACAAACGCCCGAGGCGCTAGGCGCTCGCCCGAGCGAAGCGAGGCACTAAAATATAAAAATATATAATATAATTAATAATTTCAAATAAATAAAAATTAACAACATTAAAATCAAAATAATATATTATTAATCTATTAACAGAAAATTAATCATTTCAAAATTTTAATAAACTTAATATTAAGAGTATACTGTATACTGAGCCTGATGAAGAAACGAGGAAGCAGCGGCGAGCGGCGGCAGCAGCAGCGGCGAGCGGCGGCAACAGTAGCGGCGAGCGGCAGCAGCAGCAGCGGCGAGCAACGGCAACAGCAGCGAGAGGGCTCGCGGGAGGTGTGAGCAGCGGGAGGGCTCGCGGGAGGCGCGAGCAGCGGGAGGGCTCGAGGGAGGTGCGAGCAACGGGAAGGCTCGCGGGAGGCGCGAGCAGCGACAGCGGGAGCAGGAGCGACGAGCAGCGAGATCGCGATCGGGATCGGGATCGGCAGCGGCAGCAGGTTAGGGTTGGGTAAGGGTTAGGGTTGGGGTTATATCGGTTTAGTTGGTTCGATTGAACCAACTAACAACCGAACCAGGACCGAACCAGACCTAAAATTCTGGTTCGGTCGCCTTGGTTTATCTAGGCGCTCGCC
Source organism: Musa acuminata AAA Group (assembly GCF_036884655.1). Taxonomy (NCBI): domain Eukaryota; kingdom Viridiplantae; phylum Streptophyta; class Magnoliopsida; order Zingiberales; family Musaceae; genus Musa; species Musa acuminata. Next base: position 9,122,207 of record NC_088336.1, on the reverse strand, counting down.
CGAAGCGCCCAGTGCCTGGGCTCGGGCGAGCGCCCAGGCGGCGCCTGTTTGAAGCGCGCCGCCTGGGACATTAGCGAGGCGCTCGGGCCTCGCCTCGCCTCGCCCGAGCGCCTAGGCGAGCGCCCGAGTGCCTTTTTCAATCACTGGTCCTAATTGAGTAAGAGTCTTGATTAAGAGTCCTATTAGGAGTTGGGGTTTAAAAGCCCTATAAATAGTCATATATTCATCCTCTTTTAATAAGAAATAGATTAATCTTTTTAATAGCGTTTGAGCAGTAACTTGGAGGATGGAACCCCTATAGAGTTCCAAGGAGACCGATCCCTTAAAGAGATCAACCCCAAACTTAGAATCTGCAAGGGTTCTAATACATACATGAGTATTACATCAAACACCACATTTACAGTTTTGTCTGTGACATTCTCCCCCACTTATTCCTTCGACGTCCTCGTTGAAGCCTTTGCAGATACTGCATCTCCTCGCCTCTTGGCTCCCAACTACACTCCGTCGTTGTTTTTGAATCGTCAAACTTTGATCCGCCATGCTACTTCAACTCGCCAATGACTCCGACTCTGGTGTGGGGTCAGTTGAGTTATGTTGATCCTTTCTAACCCCAAAACATCTAAATAAGTACTAGTGCATGAAATAACCCTTCATGCATAGGGAATTTCGAAATTAAGTGTTTTACAATCAGTAACCAACTTTTTTAATGCATTCCTTGGTTATGAAGAAAAGCACCTTGAAACAGCTGTAACTTTATCTAAGGAATATGCTCATGAGCTGTCATATTTGAGTGGGCTGAGTTGAAAACTATAAGGAAACATTGTGGGTTGAAAAAAATATCATAGTATCAGTAAGGTCCATATGAGCAGATTACAACAAATTAGGCAATCTCGTGTCAACCTCCTTAGCCCCTTTCACGACCAAGCACTCTCCCTCCAAGAGAACAAGGGATCGATGATTCACAGAAGTCCCGCCTCTACGGTATCATAGCGCTGTCATGCCTATGGCCCTACTATCTGTTGCCTCGCATCTGCGTCCCTTTCTTCGCGATCAGTAGATCTGCCTCTGTAGCACTGTGGCACTCCTTCGAGTCCACCTCCATTCTAACTAATGCTTGGTGTTGGGTAGCTAAGTCCCTCTAGACTCATCGTCGCTTCCTCGCCCCTTTCGACTTCCTACTTCAACACCTCTGTGTTCACCGAGCAGTTCCCCTTGGTCGATGGAAAGACAGACTGCAATTCTCATGCATTGCCACCGCCATCATGTTGCAGGGTTCGCACCGATTCTGTTCTCCTTAGCTTCCTTAGTAGAAACGTTCGCTTACTCAGCCTTGTCCTCTGACTTGTCGGGCTCCCTTAAGCGAATATGAGGTCTGGAGCAGTCTAACTCTCCAGCCACTCCGATCATACCTCTGCATGATCAAGTCCCCTCCTACGGGACTCACTAGTACTTACATTCGAAATATTCTCTTGGTGGTACACAACCCCCAAATGTTGATGACCAAGACATTCACTAAGCTTTTATCCGATGCAAAATTCGATGCACACACGGAAGACCCGCCTCTACGATACCATGGCATTCACTACTTGAATCCATAGTCTTTCTTGTCGTCGTGTTGTTCACCGAAGTGGAGCTTCCAGTAACTCCCGATCATACCTCCATATGATCTAGTCCCTCGCAGGACTAGTTTTGTGTGTATCGCATTGTCACAAACTGTTCCACTATGATCCACTACACCATGTCGCCTCCTGGTGACATCTCCATTGCATTCTGATTATTGTGGGATGAACTCGGATTACGATCCCTCCATGTGTGGCCTCTGCCAACACATCGCAGGACTTCTTCCACCTTCGATTGTGTTCGCTCCACTGGCAATTGACCTTCGTCCACCCGCTCTCAAGTCACACCCAAATGAAGCACTACTCTAGGATAGTCTGTCGCTTAGTAGCTCCTGAAGTCTATTGACTTCGCTAAAATTAGTGCACCATTGTCTGGATCCTAGGCCTCTGCCCCCACCAACACAATCTCCGCTGCACACCGCTTCCTTCATGACAACTTGAATGGCAGCACTGTGGAGTATTCTTCAAGAGTACCCTCCTCCGCATCCTCTTGCCTTGTGCCAATGCCTTCTGAACCCAACTTCGCCTTCGGAAGTTGGGTCGCCTAGGTTCCTCTGTCAAATGCTTCTTCGAGATAAGTTGCATGTG